>NW_024962273.1:6221766-6301250 GCF_019238085.1 Lagopus leucura | reverse complement strand
AAAGAAAGAAAGAAAGAAAGAAAGAAAGAAAGAAAGAAAGAAAGAAAAGAAAAGAAAAGAAAAGAAAGAAAAGAAAGAAAAGAAAAGAAAGAAAAATTTAAATAATGACCAGAGGGGACAAATTATCCACTGTATCCCAACAGCCCACCATGCCCACCAGACCTGACACTGAATTTATATCCCTCTTCTTTTAAGAGGAATTAGAACAACAACAGAAAATTGGTATTTGGACTGCATCTGTTTTCTCATTCTCCCCTGTCAGGAGGCACTATGCACAGAGGAGCACTCATCTCCATTAGTCCCCCAGGGGCTGCAGTGCACACAAACAGCTCCAGTCTGCCTTAGGACACAGTCAGCCTCTCACTCAGCAAACACCATGAGGTTAACGTTCTTTTCCAGAATGAGATTGCTTCTCCTTCTTCAACCTTTTTCAATTTTAAACTTCAAGTATAAAATCATTGACTTCTCAAGTACCTCTGGAAAACCAAATTTTATTTTTAGGATTATCAGCTACTCAGTTGTTGGGGCTGAAAACCATTTGAACAATGACAATGGCTTTGAAGTCCACGACTAACAGCACTGACCCAGCTCCGGCTAAAGGCGAGGTTCTGTTACTTTCACACCATCCCATACAACTAAATTCTGCCTTTCTATAATCCAAGCAAACAAGAGGAGAAAGAAAATTGTCAATTAATTTTGGCGTCACAAACTTGACAGTTGCTCAAAGCAGCCACCCTTGCTATTTTTACTAATCTTAAAATTCAACATGAGCTCTGCAGAGCATTATGAATCACTATGTTATTTTCTAAACCAGCTCAGATTTAATCATCATTTCAGAAAACAGAAGAATGACACGATGTTCTGGATCCTTCACCAGTAACTGTGGAAGGGGGCATGGCACTAGAGGCAGACACTGTGAGCTGCATAACTCAGGGCAATAGCGCACGTGAAAAACCAGACCATAGAAGCCATTGCAAACAAGAAGTTGAACAGAAAAGGAAGACTAATAATTTTCAATAACCAAAATATGTTAGCTTTCCTTTTGCCAAGTAGAGGAAAGTTTGTCTCCGTATGAAAGAAGGAGGAAATCAGGCTTGCCACACATCTATATTTCCTGTGAGCCACCGAAAGCAGCTTCCCACAGCATGTTAGCCATAGGTTTTAAACAGCCTGTGTAGATGGAGGCAGGGAGCAATAGGGCATGTGAGGTAAGTCAACCTCCAGACACGTACACAGAAATGGGTACTTAACCTTGTTCTAATTTACATAAAAGATATGTCCAGCATACTCCTAAATGCTGTACCTAAGACTATACACTTGTAAATGCTGCAAACAAAGCACTGCAATTACCTTCACATTATATTTGAAGTCACAGTTTCCACTCACTGATCCTCAACACCCTGCACTATTCTAATGGCAGTTTGCTTGAGTGTGTGTCTGTAGTGATGGAAGCAGGAGGAAAGATGAAATGAGCTGTACAGCAATGGAGCCTTCTCCCTTAGCCTGTGATGTGAAGCACGTTTCCTGCTGGGCGGTGCTAATGGGCTTTGTAAATCACTCTTTTTGAAACAGAAATAAAAAGTTATTATTTCCATCTACTACTGGGAAAAGGGCAACAAGAGGGCATAAACACTTGGCCTAGAAAATAGAGCGTGCCAGTGTGTAACATAGGACTGAAACATGATGCTTGTTCCTAGAAGAAAGTCAGTCTTACTGTACAGAAACAAACAAAAAAAAGGCTGTTTTCTATTATTCTCTACATGAGAACATTAAAACAAAATAGCCACATTCTCAATGCTAGTTACAGCTGCATCTCTGTTTCAGTGAGCACCATTATAAGTCAAAGATAATAAACCTTTCAAAACAACCTTAAAATTGCATTTAATAAGAAATCACAGAAACTAAAATCAAAGACTGCTTTTTTCCATCATTTTCTCATCAGTCCCCACTGCCCCACAACACACTATTCTCTCACTAGTGCAGAAAAAGGTAATAAAAATTTAATGTCAGAAATTCCCTGAAGCAGAGCCCATTATAAAACATATGAATTCACCTGAATTTTGGAGTGCATATTTGCAACTTTCAATGGCCTTGCTTTCAGATGCTGTAACAGTAGGACTACTTTTGTACCAATGTACAAGCCCTCTTTGCTCTCACCTTTTGTCCTTCCAGAGAAAGAAACAAGAAAACAGCGTTCCTCTAAGAACCCATTCGATTTCTCCCAAAATAAGCATGGGGACAGATGAGGTGATAGAGACAAAATATGATTGCAAGACATGAAGGGTTAGGTTTTGTTCTTGCAGTTAGAGTTTAATGCCACTGCTGAGTCTGAATGCAGTCAGATCAGCAAATTATTTATTAACAGAGCAATTCATTCCAGTTACAGATTTCAGCAGAGCAACCAAAGGCAGAAAACTTTCCCGGAAGTACATATGAGACACATGGAATGTCTTTAATGGAGAGAGACAAGTAGTCCATAGAAGTCTTAATACTGTTGGTACTACTGTTGAACTACTGGACCTACTGAAGGAAGAGGAAGATGTTTATACAAAGTGACAGAGGGCAGGGCTCTCATCCCCACCTCAAACTCAACTCAGTAGCTATAGCTGACATGGAAACATGAAACTGTGATCTTATCCCATTCAACAGCAGCAGGAGGAACTGAAGATTATTTAAAAAGACAGCATCAGAAATCAGAATGATTTTTATTTTTTGCTTTTTAACAGGTGGAGCTAAGAAGAGAGATTGAAGAAAACCATATGCAGTCACATTAGCATCCCCTTCAAAGTCCTAGGTATCTTCTCTATTTTTGCAGTTTCTATAGCCATACTAGCAGTCAATTTTACTGCAAAAACGTGAGATTCTAAGGTACATAATAGCAACACTTAGATACACACCTCTGTAGAAAAACTCAAAGCTCCAGATCATGATCCTTCAGAGGTACATGAAGAGGATGTGAATAATATCCATGAGAACAAACCAAAAAACTGCATCAGTCATATAAAATCTATATAATCTATATAATCTAATAATATCTAATTCATTTATAATCTTTACCTTAAATTAGAGTGACCAGAACTGAGAGAAGCCCTAAAAATCCAAATGCAGTGTGATAACAGAAAAATGCAGCGACCAACCAACAGCAGAACAGCAGAACTAGAAGCAGAATGTCATTTACCTAAGCAAAAACAATTACCTTACACTGGATTTACGAGGTAATAGATGAAGTTAGAGGCAGATATCTGAGGACAGCTTAGTGACAGTGAAACTACAGGTATAATGCTAATAGATTTTGGCTTCAGCCAAAATCCCACCTCAAAAGCATGAGCACATGCTCACTGGCAGAGTCTTCAAAACAAAAAGGTCCTTCTTTGAAGGAGGCTAATTCTTAGTTTCACTAGGTTGCTGACACAGGCTGTGACTTTCCCAATCTCCATTTTGTTCCAGTATCCCAAGGCTCACACCATCGGGTGTGAAAGTCACAATCAATTCTGATTAAAGTCATGCAAGTGAAATCAGGGCTTATGCATACTGTAAGAGCTATCCATTATCATTAACTGGATACATTTTACTAATTTCCACGCATTTTATCTAACCTCCCAGTGAAATCATTATACGTACACTCAAAACATTAAAACATGGAACACACTGTAAATGTTTGGGTCTAAAAGCTGTTCTTGCAATATGTAGTAACATACTATTTTGCACTTTTAGCTCATTGCAAATGTGAAACCTTTTCCACTGCAACAGGAAAAAGACACCATGCGCATCCACTCCTAATTGCACCCCAGAGATGGACACGTTCATACTGAAGATCAAATCAACTGCTTTACAAAATAATGCTGCTGTGAAACTGGCTGTAAGGCTCAGGTAGCAATATCACTTCTTAAACTACAGATGACTGCGAAATACATCACTTGGATGATAGCTAAAAAGATTCATTGCAAGTAAAGGTCAGGCCCTCATGTGTCCACTGCTTCTGATAAATAACCTATTTATACTTGCATGAGAAATTCTAAAAAAAGACATAACTGAGCAGGATGAACATCAGCAAATTCAATTATTTACCTTCAAATGTGCCTTTTTTTTTTTTTTCCTAAATGTGTTTCAGGAACAGATAGCACGGGAAGCTTTTGTTTTTTCATTAAATTTGTTTTGTCTCACTAGCAGCCAGAAGTAAGCTTACTTACTCTGCCAACCAGCATGTGAGTGAATCAATGGTTTTATAACCCTGACCCCTAGCTGTCTCAATTTTCTTGAGAGCTAACTTTATCTGAAATTGAGAATGCATCTTGAGAAACACTGCGTCCACATGATGCAATTCTATTCCACACAATATTCAGCAATGCACTACATACTACTGCTCCAAATCACAGCACCTGCATCCTTATAACATACATCAGCTTGTTCAACCAAATTATTACGCCTGCAGCTTTGCAACCCAGTTGTGAAATCTGTTTTCCTTGGTGCTGTCTCCTGGGAAAAACAAGATGGCTGAGTATAAGAAAAACTTCCTCGTATCACTTGCTTGTTTCTACAGTGGTGTACAGCCAAGTTTGGAGACTCTTTATCAGGATGGCGCACTGAAGATTTCTACTTTTGTTTAGCATAGACACAACTGGATTCCAGTCCTGCTTTTCAATTGGAAGCATGCCTGCTTTCTTGAATGATGAGAATGCCATGGCAATCTTCAGGTCCACCTACCACTCACGTTGTTTAGACTGCCATTAAAGGAAAAGCCGATTGTGCTCACAGCTGTATGGTACACCAACAAAGCCAGGATTATAAAAATATTCTACAGGAAAGCAAATAGCAAAAATCTTCCACTTCTGAAAGTACTCAAGTCATCTGTCCATAAGATAATCAGAAAAGCCGTTGGCTTCTTTCATTCCAGGGACCCTGAGTATGAGAATAGTGAAGCTGCTGAGGCTGACGGCAGCTCTGCAAACAGATACAAAGACTTGGCAGCCACTACACATGTGACACTGACACCTTCTCAAGACCTACCTGAGCACACACAGTAGTTGGATACATTTTACTAATTTCCATTAGAAAGTAGGTTCAGTGCTAATATGTGTCCTTCAAACTCTAGGAGCTCCTTTGTATTGCTTCTCTAATTCCAATCCACATTTTCAAAAGCTACTTAGTTTTCCTCACCCAAAAAAGTATTGTATGTACAACAAACCTAGTACATCCCTGCAAAAATTAACGTCAGGCTTGTGCTGACATGACAAGTTACTACAAACTTCAGGTCAAACGGGAAAAAAAGGGTTATTTCCTAAAAGTAAATATTCAGGGCCTCACTAACATGTTCATAGCAACAATCAGCAGACACTAAGGGCTTTTTATCTGCTGCTCAAAGAGACTTAAAAACTTTATAAACAGTCAATTTCCATAAGGATCTCTTCTTTGCCATCAAAATCCTCCCTGCACTTCAAATTCAAGGCAGGTATTTCCCAGAATTCTCCTGTCTTACTGCATTTCTCTATGGTATTTATTTGACAGCAGTTGTAAGTTATAAGAAATCCTTTCCAAAATCTATTTGGCCAGTGAAAACTGTTTCTGAGAGCAAAACTAGAAGCATAGTTCTCTCAGCACTGAAAAAGCAACATTAATAACATTTACCCTTCTCTACTGTCAACCAAACGAGAGGAGGACAAAGAAAAGAAATCCATGCCCATAAAGAGGTACTTTGCTACTGGGATTATTATGGAATCACTAATTTTGGAAAAGACCTCTGAGATCACGAAGTCCAACTATCAGCCCATCACTGCCATGCCAACAAGCCATGTCCTTCAGTGCCACATCAACTCTTTTCTTTAATACCTCCAGGCACAGTGACTCCACCACCTCCCAGGGCAGCCTGTTCCAATACCTGTTCAGTGAAGAAATTAATTCTTCCTAATATCCAACTTGCTATCATACGCTACCTCATATTCTTGATGAATCTACCAGGCTAGCCAGCCTTGGAGCACAACAGCAATATAAACCAAAATTCATCAACCGAAACACATCACTCCACTGCACACTTTGTAAAATTACTACTGCCCAGGCAGTAAGTCCAATATTCCTAAATGTGTTCAATTGCAACCACCTCAGCACAACAAATCCTGCAATGCTGAAGTAGCTTTCACCAGGTAAACCTCAACAAACCACAGAAATTATCTCACAAATCAGTAGTACCGAGACAAAGCAAGAACTTCCTAGAATTAAAACTGCAAAATTCAGAGCACTTTTTCCATAGACATATGATACACATAAACACATCAACTACATAGCAAAAAACTCCAATTTTTGGCAGAAAATTCATCTACCTTTTCATGCACCTAAACCTGATGTGTACAGATGGTGAATAAGCTTGCAGCAGTAAAGCAAACAGTTTTCCCAAAGCTACAAAGCAAGCTTGGGCTACGACCAGGACTAGAATAGTCCCTGAAGTAAATTCTTGGCAAGATCACTGTGAATTGAGTTAGTGTTATTTCACCTATTTTCCTCAGCCTTTCAAAATGCTTATGAAAGCTTAAATCTGTTTTAAATTGATATCAAGCCATGAATGTCAACATTTCTTGTAAATTTTCTCCAACTGAAGATCTCCCCCCTTTAAATAATTATAAGCATATTTAGGAGATCCTTAGCCCAAAAACTCCATAGGCCATTAGGCACCACTTGCCACATTATTCCTTAAATCCAAGCCTTGTTTTCATCCATCAGATGCTTCTCAGCAGGGAAACTACACATGACAACCCAACAAACACCTCTTAGTGGGAGAATGGCAGGAATCTCTTCCAGGGAGCAGGGTTTCTCCCAAGCATTCACCGGGATTCAAAAATCACAAAACTGGATCATTTGGATCATTTGTCTTAATATCGCTTTTTTTTCACCCCCATGCACAAGCAATAGCAACAGTCTTCACACAATCGGAATTCACATGGTAAAAAGCACATAATGAATTTTACTTCCTTAACTAACAGTCTGTAGAAATTAATTTGCTGTCCTATGTTTCCATGTCTAGAGAGAGACTTGTTAAATTACCTCTCCTTTTATTGTTGCAGTTAATTACACACAGAAATACCAAGTCATGCTAAATGAAAAGGATACAGAGTTTATTATTAGTTTCTAATGTGCCACATTGAAGAGCAAACGAATTGGCCCTTTTGGGTACTATTAGTTCCACACAGTTAGGCATTATGGTCTGATATACGTTAGCAGCAGCAAGGCAGAGAACAGTGAGGTCTAACAAGTTGGGAGGTAGGCAGTGATCCATCCAGCCCTCATTCACACTCTCACAAAACAACAGGCAAAGACTGATGCCTTTCACCTTCTCTCTATGTCCCCAGCAGTGTGCGCATACAACTTGATCAGCACGGAACAATGCTAGCACAGACCGCCTCACTGCTTGCACTGCTTGGCAGTTTTCTCCTAACCTCTTTGCCAAGCAGGAATTGATCTTCCACCACCTCAAGGAACAGCTGCAGGGTTAGAAAACAATCTTTCACCTTTCCAATCTTTAGTAGCTTTGTTACCAACTTCCATAATGCTGCTCAGGTCTGATGGTGTCACTCAGCTCTGTCCTGTTTTGCATGGAATATTTAGAAACACTTCTCCATGATTCATTAAATTTGTACTCAATGAGGATTTAATGGTACCAAATACCAATCTGTCATTAAATATCTGAAGCCATTCATAGTTCTGAAAGAGCATCCTTATCATGGAAAGATCACAAATCATTCTTTTGATCCCACACATAAGTTAGGCAGCTTCCATAAAATATCATTTTTGAGGAACTTTTTTCTAATTTAGACTTCAGTATTCAGATACTCTATCAGGCCTAGCAGGAGATTGCAGGAAACTACTTTTATTTCTCCCAGTTACAGATCCTAGCTGAACTGCAGACTGCATTTGCATTCTATTAAATCTCCCACTGAATGATAATAAATCTTTCCTCTAAAATTTGAGAGTTTTTCTTTTCAGAGCTCAGGGAAATGCAGTCATTCTTTCACCATTTATATGTTTCATTAAAAAATGATCTGAGGACAAAGAGCCTGGAAGTACATTTTCCTCACCTTTGCATACAGAGAAGATGGATTGTACTTAACAGTTCCTTGATGCATAATCTTCAGTAGCAGAAGATACAGAGATCTGATGAAAACTCTTCATTTGGGATTCAGCTACAGATCCAGTTCTGCAGAAGATCTCATTATCTCAGCACTGCACCTAACTTAGAAATGGCTCAGAGATCTCTCCAGAAAGTCAGAGCTTGCAGTTACAACCATTAAAAGCCACTTTCACATAGCAGTTCCTGGAAGGCACAATGCTCTTGTCTACTTTCATGATATTTGTCAGACTATCCCCCTTCCTCTACAATTTATGTCTAGCAAAAAAATACCAGCTGGTTATTTCTGGTCACTTCTTTGACTAAGCACTGACTAATCTGCCTCCTTGAACTCTTTTCTTTCTTTTTTTTTATGCACATCCAAAGAGCACAAGATAGTAACAGATCATACAGGAAAGTCACATAGGACCTCTTTTTTTTGAGGAGGTTGATTTGCAAATGAAAGTTAATGTTTTATTTAAAATTACCTTGCCTTCCTCAGTCTCCAGATATTTGGCTTCCATCTTTGCCAAAGATTTATGATAATCCTTATTGGAACAAAACTAATTCCACTCAGTTGCACTGCCCTTTTAATACAACGCAACAAAGTCTCCCTGTCTTTCAATTGGAATAATTTGTACCAATTGACAATACAGTGGCTTGACAGGATATCAAAATCTAAGTACGTAAATCAGAGATCAGAACTGCAGACCTTTATCTCTCAGTACCATTGTCTCAATGGAAAAAAAGAGAAGAAAAAAAAGTATTTTTAGCTATTTTTGTTTTCGACTTATATCTGTGTAACATTTTTGATCACCTACAGTAATGGACTGACCAAACTACAGAAATTATTTTGCAATGTGCCAGAAATGCATCTACCACCATACTGGAAAAGCAGAGCAGTTTGACAGAGGGTAATGGGCATCTATTACGTTTACTTATAGTGATAAATAATATTTTCAAATGAAATATTAGATTAACTTATCAAACTTCATTTTTCACAAGATTAGTATTAACTTGCCTCTTCTTTAAAACTGTCATAACATGTAAGAAATAAGAGCTACAAGACAAGTTTTGTGATCTTGCTGGTGGATTTTCAGAAGTGTCCTTTCCTTAACTCTGGATGAGCAACTTTAAAAGAGGCAGTGCCACCTGGTGAAACACCACCCTTTCTTATCCCAGTTTTCTCCACTACCACTTCATACACACCCTCAGCCTCTCAGAAGCACTCATTTCCATCATCACCACCAGTGCATCACTAGCGTTGGCAACTAGAAGCACATTTGTCAACCAATGGTATTTCTACTGGAACGTGGCAAAGATCTGCTGGGAGCTATACTTGATAGCTGCGTTGTAAGGAAGCAGGCACTGCCCTTGGGATTATTTCACTGCTATTAAGTTCTTCCTACAGTTCTCCAGGCAAAGCATTGACCAGGACTTGCTTGGACTTGTTCATCTGTGTCCTCAGCAAGCTTTGAGACAACGATGCAAAAGAATAACCTCCTCACAAACCGAAACAAGTTGAGTCACCTCCAGCAAGTTGGAAATAAAAATCTATGTTCAGAAAGTATTAAAACGTAACAGGCTTTAGACCTTCAGCAAAAGGAACACTGCTACTGATAAATCACAGTGAGTAAGAGCTGAGGTGAGCCTACCAAAGCAGAACATTTATTTAAAAATTGATATAGTAGACATTTTGATGTCTACTAAGTTAGAATACATTAATATTTGAAAATTTCTGGCAGAAGAAAACAAACCAGAAAATATATAAATATATTTTTAATATGGCGTAGGATTTATATAATGCAGTAGATGCTAATAACTGTTACAGTTATTTAGGACTAGATATTGCCCTGCTCTATTGCACAGCTTTGCACAAAAAATCCTCTAAATCTCAGCAAAGACAGACAGGAGGACAGGGGACAGCCTTGTGATTGTGATTTGTACACTAAATAGCTTAGCACACTCAAGGGTTCCTCATTCTTTATGAAATGATTTTACAGCTCTCGCTTTCCCTGAGCATCAGCACTGAAGTTTAATTCCTGGAGATCATCTTCTCTGAGCAGGAAGGAGTCACCATTTAGATCAAGGAATTATTACGTTTCAAAAAGGAACAGGGTGTTACACCTTAAAGGTTAGCATTTAAAAATGAACTCAGTTGGTTCAATAAACATCCAGCACAGCAACAATTTCTCAATTTTTGTCCATTTAAACATACAGATACAATCCCATCCTGTATCTACACTACCTAGATCTCACAGGCTTCTGTCACAATTTGCCCGTCAGCTCAGTAAAAAATGTCATGACGCGTGAAGCGCTGCAGATTTTCGACCTACACTTCAACAGTTATCAGTCCTGAACTTGACACCCATATGCTATTTTCTCCTACCAAGAAAGTCACTTGGAGTTTTGTACGCCTAAAAAAAGACAGGCCCTTTTACTTGCTTCTCATTTCATTTTCAGTGAATGAAAACTGTATTTTGTTGTTCTGAAGTGCGGTCTGACCTGTACAAAAGGCTGTCTTCTGCCAGTGCTGCACAGGTAATTGAGTTTTGTCCTTTACATCTTACATATAACATAATACAGGACCAAGCTCTGTTTTCAACTGTATTGATGCAACTATGAGGTCAACAGAGCTACACAAGTGTCACCATTATCAGAACTTTACTTTGGGAACATAAGCTGTATATTTCATTAACACTTCTGGGAGTCTACAGTCCTGAAGCACCTGTCTATTTGTAGCTGATGTAATTAACTGCCCTGAGAAATGAAAAACGAGGAATTTGCATACTATCACACAATAGTTCTACTCTGTATTTTGCCCCTTTATTTGGTTTTAAGTTTCTGAATGGTGTTGTCCTAAAATGTAACTTTCTGAAAACGCACTCAGACCCTCAGGAGTGAGAAATGCGATTCTGTGCAGCTCCCAGAACAGAAAACACCAAGACTTTCCATGCCATTGGGGATCCTGGAGAATTCTGCTCAGGTACACAGCTGACACACTGTTACACAGGTCTGAGTTCAGAATGCCCAGCATTTTTCCAAAATTCAGTGACCTTTAAATAATGTTGAATTGGACATCCAAAATAAAGAGCCTCAGAGTCATGAGCCTTTATCTACATTTTCTGTTAGCGCTGTATGCTAACACTCTGTGCCCAGAGAACGCTGCTGTGCAAACATGAAGGAAAGTCCTCATATATTTAACTTTTTTCAAGCAACATCAGGAATAGGTCACTGGGAAAATGATACATTCATTAATAAATTAACATAGCCACCCCCAACTCAGTTGTATAGGCAGCATGCCTGAGATGAGAAATGAGGCATTACACCACAACATCCACATCTGAGCATCCAGAGGACATCTTCACTTGCTCAGTTTCTCCCATGTAACTCCATTTTCACTGCATCAGAATAACATCACAGGGGAGAAGAATCAGCAAACACGTCCTACAGGGAGCCAAAATGTGATATGATGGCTGGGTTTAGTTATTTGAATGAAAAAAAGTGGGCCTGGATCCAGACTTTCTAATGTTTGTAGGCATTTGAATGTAGAGAATCTGAACTAGCATGAGCCATCTGAACTGTGAGGAATTCCTAACCCCAAACTTCTTTCTCCCCGCGTTTCAAGCAACGTGCTTCTCTAATTTCAGCAACATGGAAGTTTGCTTTAATAAAATAACTTTCTGGTTTCTGACAGCTCTTTCCTCAGCATTTTGCAAATAGCCCAATGTCAGCTTTTTCAGTGATGCATCCACTTGCAGAGCCTATTCAGGCCTGCTGCAGCCACACTGGGATAGGCTGTCTCCAAGTTCCTTCTCGACAGCCACCCTTCACAAAGCAGGCATACATTTTAAATCAAGCTCTGACTATGAATCTACCCAACCTCTGACTACAAAGAGGGCATTCAGTGCAGAATTTTGTCTGTACGTTGTTGTGGTATATTGATATGACTGCTCCATTCATTGGGAAACAATTTTATCAATTTTAGTTAATCAAATCAAGAAGATGAATGAACAGAATGCTTTCTGTGAATCACAAATCTAAGCTGGACAAGAAATACCAGAGAGAATGTGAGATGTTTTCTGCTTTTGTAGTGTTATCAGAGATTAGGTCTTCGGGTAGAAACTAAACTAGAACAGCAAAAGCCATACTTGTGTATTTTTCAGAATTAGACTTTAGTACCAGGAATGTCAAGACACAAAGAGTAACATTTCAAAACACAGAAATTCCATTCCACCTGTAGCAATCCCTCATTCTCTATTGTAACACTGAAACAAGGCTCACTATGAACTTACAGTACTGCAGCTCCAGAAAGAAGTTATGGTTATTACAAAATGATTTAGATTGCACCATTATAGTACACACAAATATGCATTAAAAGTGTTTTATTATGCTAACATTCTTCTCTTGGGTTACTGTATATCAGAGAGATGTAATTATATCAACATGGTTACTCCATTACTACTTGGGGTGCTGAGCAACAAGCCAACATTCATCTTTGTAACTTTTATTGTGCTTAGGCTCTGTTTCTGACTACATATTTGAAAGGATCAAAATCCACTCTCGATGATAATTCCACAAGCATGGATATTTCAGGCAACACAGAAATGAAAAGTGAAATCGACTGATCTGTCAGGCATTGCTCAGTATCTGAACGTAAACATATTGCACAAAACCCACAAATGTCAGAATATGCATAACTGATCCTAAGCAAGCCTAACTTACAGCCACTATAGACAACATCATAAGGTTCTGCTGACAACAACAGTTTTACAAACTGAAGTATTTAAGGACTTCACAGAAGCCTTGTGCAACTACGTGCTGGCAAGCAATACCTTCAGCAGCACCCAGAGCTGAAGGGATCCCAGTTACCATCCAGTGCAGGTGTTGTGTTTAGAGATGGGAAAGCAGTGTTTAGAGACTGCTGAAGCTTCCAAGTGGTCTTTTAAAAGTACAGCACTTCTGTGGTAAAATGAAGTATATTAAATGCCTGATGGCAAGAGATCTTTTCATTCAGTTGAAGGAAAACCCTGATTTTGCTGTTATGGAAGTTCTACTTCTCAACGTTTGTGAACAAAAGATAGCAGTTTCATTTTCCCTTAAGCAGTCGATTTGTTCCAGACCCAACTAGACTAATTCAACCTCTTAAATGCTGAGAACAAACCCAACTTTGATGCATACATCAACAATTCTCCTCCTCCCTTCCAGTACTTAAACCCACAAAATAGCCCGTATCGGAAAGAACAAATTCCAATCACCTGAGGCAATTATAAAACATACATATATATATGTATATATATATACAAGCATATGTAAGAATATCATCATTTTAATTTATACACATTTAACTCCCAAAATAAAACACATTCAATAATTTGCTTCCCATCCTCCTCAGTTACCAAAAAGTTGCCACCAGCAATGTCCCATCAGGAATATAGGTTCTAAAGAGCAGCAGAAAGATGTCACGAAAAGACACCCAGAGACCCAAATGAGACCTGCTGTCCAGCAGCCATCCTGCTCCTCCATACACCACAGTACTCTGTGTGGAAATTTTGGTCAGAAGGTCTTTTTAAGAGTAAGCCCAATACAGAGGGGCAGGCCATTAGAAACAGAACGAAGTCTAGTTAAAAACAGAACCAGGAGATTTCTGAACCATCTCCCCATTCTGCACACAGACCATGCAACAAGCATTGTTCCCCTTAGAATTTTTCCTACCCTTCAGGTCCTCCATTGCCTCATCTGCATTTATCAAGTAATTCAGTTCCCTAGCCAAGTATCTTTATGACTTCAACTGCAGCTGCAAATGCAGTGTTGTAAGTTACATTAGAAGAAAGTATTTTAAGGCCTATGTAAGTATTTACATAAAGACTTTTTATGGAAATCATAAAGAGCAGTGAGAATACAGTCAGTGCTGCAAGAGAACAGACAGTGCAGTCACACAATTAGCACAGCAGGTCCCCATTTTTCACTGAAATACAACATCAGGGATACGTTGCTAACACCTTACCACCACAGACAAGGGGTAAAAAGGAAATGGGATGCTTTAAATAGCAGGTGTTTGCAAAGAACTGGCAGTGTCAGACACCCCAAAGTGACAACTCGTTATTTATATCAAACAGGACACCACTCTGGTAAGCTGCCATGCCTCCCAACCCATGGATTGGCTAGAGGAACCTGCTAAAAGGACAGTAAAAAGGGTGAACTCAGCCAGTGTAAAACAATAAACTGAGTAGAACTGCAAAGATGACATGGGGAAGCAAAACGATGAACCACCGTATTTTCTTCAAATATTATAAAGTTTTAATGTTAAGAATAGCAGAAGCCCTAACAATACTTCAGCTGGTTCCCCCTCTGCTCTTCACAAATTCAGCCCCATCAGATCACAAGAAAAGATTCAAAAATCAGTCTGCTATTAACAGCTGACTTCAGCAGTTCAATGCCATCCACTGCAACTGAACATGCAGAAACAGTGCATGCAGGCAGAGACCACCTTCTTTATTGCTAGGTTGTTTTTCTGGGTTTCTTTTTGTAGTTTCTCAACACTATGATTGCCACAAATAAGTAAAACAGAAAATAAAAAGCTTCCGTGCAGCCTAATTTTTTAAAAATATCTTTTTAAAAGAAATTGAGTGTTTTATTGCCCATTTTGTACTTATATTTTGTAACTCTGACAAAATCAAGCCATTTCTCAATATTCCCTAAGATTGTTTTGTTCTAAAACATAGTTTCCTCAGTACAAAAGACAGACTAGAGCCTTTTCATTCAGCTGTCCTGCATTGTTGTTAATATTCAAATTCTTTTTACAGTGCTAGATTTTGCTCTCAAGCATTCCTGCTCTTTTCTCTGCTTTTTGAATCAGGCTATTGTACCTGAATTTCTATTAAAATTGCTCCAAGTCATGTACGTCCAGTTTTCAGAGACCATTTGGTCAGATTCTAATAACGCCTCCTGGGAGCTGACACCAACTTCCAGCAGCAGGTCGAAGGCTGTAGATTAGGATAATAAAACACATGCTGCTGCAGCTTCAAAAACAAACAAAAACCACAACAAAAAAGCAAGTCTGCCTTTATCAAGCTGAAAAATCATGGGTTTTTTTGTGTTCCCCCCCCCCCCCTTTTAAGTAGAGAACATACCATTGCAAACATTTTGATCCAGGTTCCACAATTCTTTTTGTTTTTATGACAATTTAGTGCATTTTTGCACTAAACTAAAATATATCTTTATTTAGACAATGCAGTATTTTTTTCCTGTTTTGAAATACAAGAAATATATTTTTCAAAGTAAAGATGTTTTGGTTCAATGCGTTGGGTTCTTTTTTCCTGAATTCTTTGTGTAAAGGCAAAATAGACAATATGTCCTGAGAATTATAGAAAACCACCAGCTTAACAAGAGGCTGGTTTTGTTCCTCCACGTTAACGCTGTCTTCGAGTACCTGCCAAGTAAAAAAACTATATATTTCCCCTTATAATTCATTAATATTTCTTATACTGTTGCAACTATGAATCCCAGGTGGATTAAGGCTTATTTGACCTCTTTGGTTAAAGGCAATTCAGTGCATAATGATTTTTTACTGTACTCCGTAAAATGAACAATTTCACATGCATAAATGCTAGCAGGAATCAACATCTCCTGTTTCTTTCTCTGACCTTCAACAACCTTGTTCTTTGCAGAAAAAAACCAACAGTTTTACTAATTCATAAGCACTCTGCAGACACAGGCAGCCCAGAGAGAAATCTTTTCAGCAGTTGCAAAGAAACATGAGAAAGCTTCCATAAAGATTCTGAGAAATTCTGAGAACCCAAAAGAATGCAAGGAAAAAAAATATATTAAAAAAAAAAAAAAAAATAGAGGAGAAAAGAAAAAGAAAGAGGTGTGAAGATTTAAAATATTCCCAATACTCACTGAAAGCAGCCACTGCAAGAGCCAGTGTGACAATAATGGAGACCCAGGAAACCCACAATGCCTTCTTTCTGTAGCTTTGAGCTTCATGAGGTTTTAGCCTTGTACTGCTTTCTAGTAAACCTGATAAGCAATAAGCAAAGAGGGTATGAACAATACATTGCTCTTTTTAAAGGCACAGCTGCGTTAGTTCAGACCTAAATCTCACATTCACATTCTATATTACTGTTAGAATCAATACAGAATCAAACCCTCCTCACACGATCATGGTTAGGTGAGTGAAGCCATCAAAAATGTATGAGTAAGCAAGCAAAGCACACACAAGCTGTTTTGATTTCACAAAGAATAGAAAGCTTGCACCTCAGTCACTTAAAAGAGCACTGCAACTGTACAGCAGTGAACAGAAATTTCCATCACTGTTTTCCACCTTTACATCCACACAATGAAGGGCCCAATGCTACACTCACTGAAACCAAAAATCATTTCAGGAATTCAGGATCCTGAACACAATAAACATAGGAGGAAAATGCAGGTCTGACGGTCTCTGAGAAGTAACCTACCAATGCACGGAAATACGTGAGCATATTGCTCATCAAAGTAGAAGCAGGCACTCCTTAGAAGCAAAGCTATCACAGTTGAAAAGACCCCTTGAAGCACAGTCCCACATAGCAAGAATGCATCTCCAACCAGAAGCTGCATTAGGGACTGATTGAAGAACAATTCTGACCTTACTGCAATCAGGGTAAAAGTCTGCTAACAGAAGCAAACAGGACTGCTTTCTCTCATTACTGATGCTTTCCATTAGTGGATTTTTTTTTTCCACTTGTCTTAAATAGCAGAAAAGAATTCAAGTTAAAAAATAAAATAAAATTGCTTTAATTGGCTTTTGTTCTCTCAGCCTGGGTTTTAAGCCACTTTTTGGGTTGCATTCATAACCAAACAGGCTTGTCTTGTTTATCCCATCCAGATTCTTTCCTGCTGAAGATACTTATTTCATTTAAAACACACAAATACTTCTTTTTCACCAGCAAGTTGCAACTCAAATCTGCTCAGCTGGTAAGAGAAGGCACAATGATTTTTCACTTTCTTAACGAATTACTCCAGGAATTGTGGGTGGCTTTTCTCAGATGACTATCTCGCCTGCCCCCAGTGTACACAACACCAGTTTAATAATGCAGTCTTTCATCTGGTCTCACACCTTAGGCAAGGGCTAGAGAACAGAAGCAGATCACAATCTAACAGCTGAAGCTGTAATATCCTCACCTTCCCCAGTTTTATCTCCAGTCTTTCTCTCATTGTCACTTGAGGGTGAGGACAAGCGATCTGCTCATAGGTGTGCTCCTGACTCTACATCATGCTTCACTCAGTCCGTTAATGTTACCAGATATTAATTTCAACTGACCGTAATACGCTGGCTGTAAACTGCATTGGTTTTGCAATCAATGCAGAAGTGGATCAGCCATCTCTGCCTCAGGGGCAGCATGTGTCAGTGGGGGGCAGGCGTCCAAGGGTAGGAACAATTTCAGCCACCAGATTTTATTCTGCCATTTCAAGCCTGTCAGAATGACCAGTTCTAATCCAAGTCTTGCTGGTCACATCCACTCCCTCTTGGAAAAATGTTTTACACTTTTTTATTCCTGCAAGGAAAGTGAACAGAGTTTCTCTATGAGAGTCCAGAAAGAAACTGGGAGAATTTAATGCTGTTCCTGTATTCTCAGAAAACTTAAAATACTGCCTGCCTTTTGTACTACACGCTGCCCTCTTTATGAACAAAAAATGAAGGCCTATTATGAAACAGTGTTTGCTTCTTACTACGTGAGTTCTTCTTCTAATACCTGAAATCTACCAGATGACAACTCTGAAAGGTCTGAGTCCCTTACAGGACTGCACAGCCATTTCTTACACAGTCTGCCTTCACTCGTGCAAAGGAATGGGCCTGTATTTTTGCAATGTTTCACCTATATTTTTTCAGTATATATATACAGTTTAATTGCTATCTGCTGTGAGGTCATTAAAAACAGATCTTGAAATAAAGAATTAATTTCTACTAATGTAATAATGCAGAGAGCACCTTCTTATGTTTGTGGTATTTTCCCCCCTCTCCACTCTCCCCAGTTCAAAAATTCTAAATTAAGGCCCAAATCTTGTTGGAATGCAAAACGAGGTGGTTTCCCTAAGCCAATTCTGACTACCAAGACCTCAAATCTGAAATAAACACAGAAGAGAATGGCAGACATCCTCACCTGGTTCATTCTTTAAAGACATCCTACAGTTCATGGCTACTGCTCACTACTACCTGGGAAGACCAACATATACAGTTGATAATTACAAATCAAATAGTATCCTAATTAAATTGAGAAATGAATAATAAGCCCCATGGCTAGCATAGAACTCCTGATTGCTATTCATGTGTCAAGCACATGTCCAGTACAACAGAGACTGCAATCCTTATAAAACAGAACCACTTCTGCCGTGTGTGTGTGTGTCGTTCTCTCTCTCAAAATGGCTGGTATATTCCAGCTATCAGAGAGGTGATCCCTTCCTTCCTATAAGAATTCAAATACATTTACCATATTTAACATTTTAATCCCAAAATGAAGGATCACATTGTTTTTAGGAGTGTCCTAGGGGATGGCATGGAATAATACAAACTCATTCACATCACTGCCAAACCCATAGCAGGATTCACATAACACAAATCAACACCAGCTCATTAATTTACACACAACAACACAATTCAGAAAGTAAACCTCCATAATTTTTTTTCCACTGACCATAAGAAAACAAATTTTAAGCAACCATTGGAGGCTGAAAGATATTCTGAAAGAACCTGCAATCTGCATTACAACAGAAATGAAAAGCTAATATCTACTGCTAAGATTCGTCCATTCTAAAATTAACATACTGGATGTTTTTACTACCAATATTTTATTTCACACACAGACATCCCTGAGGTAAAGAAGAGATCATGAGCTGGTTAAATCCACTGGATTTTTATTTTTTTATTTTTAGTACCTTCCTATATTAGCAGATTTTAAAAAAAAAAAAAAAAATCAGAAGTAGAAAAAACCTGCCTCACAGTTGCAGAACACAAGCTTGGCATATTTGTGAAGCAATTCTAGGATATTCTTTACCATATGCTGACTTACCAGAAGTACTTTTCTGTTTGGCTAAGAGATCATTTTAAAATGTCAAGACAGAATTTGTGGAAGAGATAAGGCAAACAGAAAATTGTTCATCTAAGACATTAGAAGACCCCGTCTGAAAAATTACCACTCATTCTGGATCTGCATCTTAAAGAGTAAATATCTTGTTCTAAAATTTGAGGTTATTTTTTATTTTTAGCAAACATGGAAGTATCATCTCTATAACTGGATCTGCTATGATTCATAGGAAAGGATCATTAGAAACAGTACAGTCTAAAAGGACAGACTGTAACAATTTCAATATGGACAACCTGCAAAAAGCATACCAGGATTTCCTCTACAATGACTGGGAATTATGCCTGTAGATGGAATTGGTGACTATAGGAAAAGTGATGAGAAAAAGATACTGCAAAGGCCACGAGAGAGTGTGAACACAGAGAAAGAAATAGAATCAGCTTTAGTCTCTTCTCACTCCAAGGAAGAGATAAGGCTATGTATATCAGATTCTCCCTTATAGGAAATCATACCAAGATGGCCAGCTTTCATCTTTAGCTCTGTCATACTGGGCACAAATTAAGAATTTCTGCACTTAAACATCCACATCTGAACCCCAACCAAAATCTGTGGTGCTCATGATCTAGAATAGAACCAAAGCCTCAAACTGCCCTGAGTCAAGATGTCTGTCCTCCGCCATCGGATGCCACAGCCAGGTTCCCCTGGGAAGCGGATGCCCCCAGTGTGACTGAAACCTGCCAGGAAGACGGTGACTGCTCTTCCCCACTGCTGCCCTACTTCACACCCAGGAGATGTAAGCAAGCACAACAGGAGTTTGTAGAGCTGGGGAAGAATAGGAGATACGGGGTTACATGTATGATGGGAACGTGGAAGTGACTTTGGGATGCTTAAAGAAAAAAAAGAGAGAGAGAGAAAGGGGGGGGGGAGTGGAAGGAGGAATGCAAGAGAGATGCTAAGCCTGGTATGTGAAATAAAAATGGAGACAAATTGCGTGAATCGGGAGCCTGGAGGCGTTATGGAGGCATTACGGAGGAGAGTTACAACGGCAGCTGGCGGCGCTCCCAGGGGGCAGCAGGTAAGCCAAGAGCCACGCACACAGGGAACGGCGTCCAAAATCAGCGCCTTTAAGGCTGAAAGCTAACTGACGCGGTTTGGAAGCCGGCGGCTTTCCATCCCTGGTCAGACAACCAGGTAAATAACAAAACAACAGTTTCGTGGGGCAGGGGTAGTGCAAGTGCCACGACGGGACCGCAGCGCCCTGCCCGCCCCTCACAGCCGAGCGGCTCTTCCCGCGCAGCGCCGCGGCAAGCAGGCGAGTTTCGGTCGAGGTGGGAACGACCACGAAGGGAGTTTATAAAAATATCTCGGAAAGGGAAAACCCGGGGTAGGTTGGAGGCAGGTTGACAAACGGATGCCGGTTCGGAGGGGCCCGGGGACGGAGCGGGGATGTGACGGGACTCGTCCCGAGAGAACCGTGCGAAGCGCTCACCTCTGTCCTCCGGCCCCTCGCCGAACCGCCCGCTCTCCCCGATCCGTAGCTGCTCCTGCTGCTGCTCCCGGGCAGGCACGGGCGGGCTGCTCCCGGGGGGCTGCACGATGGCGGGGTCAGGAGTGCTGTCCAGGGCGGCTGCGGGTGGCTCCATGGCTCGCGGGAATCGGGCGGCGGCTGCGGAGCGAGGAGCGAGCGGAGCATCCAGCCCCGGTGCGAGCCCGGAGGGAGGAGGAGACTCCGGCTCAGAGCATCGGGGAGACGAGGAGAGAACAAACTCCTCCGGCCGCTCCCCGCGGCCGCCTCATCGCTAACCTCGCCGCCGCCGGGGGTGGGGGGGAGCAGGTGGGAGAGCGGTGCCGCCTCCCCGCGCCGCCCGTCCCCTCCCCGCCCCAGGGAGCGGCTCTCCGCCAGCGGGTACGGCGCGCGGCCTCGCGAGGAGCCGCGCGCGATGGGCCGTCCCGTACGGCGGGGCTGCCCTCGGGGCGGGCGGGAATTGCTACTGTGGGCATCGGCCGGGAAGGGCTGCTGTGAGCCGCCCCGGGGGGCCTCTCGCCCTTCGGAACCTGCAGGTGGCTCCAGCACCGTGGGCGTAATTAAGGCGGTCGGCCGAGTCGGTCCCTGGGGTGAAGGCTGAGGGCAGCGCTGCCGCTTGCCCGCTCGGCCCACCGGAGCCATTTGTCGCCCTGTGCGCCCTTCTCCAGACCCCACAACGTAGAAATTTTGTTGTACTGACGGTCCTTTGTTAACAACGTTAGGCTAAAACCTGCTCTAAAAGGTACAGCGGTCTCGTGGAAGGGTGAGGTTGGAGCTGGAGGCCTGCCGGCACCCAGAGGAGCTCCCAGTTCACTCAGCTGCCATTCCCAGGGCTGGGGAACAGAGGGAAAAAAATAAAAGCCTTGGGAGAACAGAAGTGGAAAAAATAGAAAGTGTTACTGATAGATCCGTGCCAGAACTGTTATCTTCTTCTTCTCTGGTGGTTTCTAATGACTAAATCGAGAGGTGCAAATAAACATAAGCAATTTCCATGCTAGCACAGCTCCCAATTGCGTGCTTGGTAGCATGCACATAAATTTTGGAACTGCGTTGTGCTTGGACTTGCATCTAGGAAAAATATCAGAAGGCCATTAGGCACTGCAGCCCAAGTACTCCACTGATATATATGCATGTAATCTCTATTATGTTAAATAAAGATGAGGCCGTCTTTCTCAATAAATCAACAGATTTGGGGAGTATGGAAGGGCCAGGGGGAACCTAACAGTTATGCAAATGTATGAATATGATTTTATAAGCTGTTGATCTTGCCTTAAAAAGTTTTCGCAATGCTTTAGGAATGTCAGTTTGGGAATGGTTCATGGAACATCACAATGGCTTAATTTTTCCTTAAAACACCTCTTGGTTCTGTATAGCAATCTTCAAAATCACTTGAATGTATATTTTAAAATACTGATTACTTGAAAAATTAAACACCAGTGAACATTAAAGAAAGCGACATCAATTGTTATTTTAGGAACCGGCTGGCATTCAGGTAACTGTACAGAATGGGGTTGGCTGTCATGGTGAGAGGTTGGTGTTTGCTCTTCACATAATCTCTTGATTCCTTTGTGTACGGTTTGCCTAGGAAATATTTTTGAAGTCTTCAGGCCCCTTTCATCTTCACCCTTAGCCAACCCACCCTGCTTTGTGAGGCTCTTGCTCTACTAGATGGATCTACATAAATATGAATATAAGAAATACCTAGGGTACATTTCCCTCATGTAATGGATACTATAGTACTATAGACTATTTGTTCTTACTGTCAAAAGTTTCTCACCTGCATAAGCTAACACAAGTGAGTTATTTTGGGGAAATGTTTTTTTGAGTTTGGGCTTAGTTGGGAGAAGTTGGAAACGATTGATTGTGCTGTTGCTTTTTTTTTTTCTTAATTGGCAAATTATTCACAAAGGTTTGGTGACATTTAAACCTCCAAGATAAGAGGAAACATCTGCACGTGTATGCATGTAAGATATGAATGAAAAGTAGAAAATGCCTTCTTTTATTTTCTCAAAGTAACTGTCACTTAAAATGTGTTTGTAAAGAAATGAAGATCCTTAAATGAGCAGAACCAGTTTAGTAGGCTTGTGAGAGACAAGGGATCGGGGTCAGATCTCTTTTCAGGATCCGGCAAGGATACAAGTACTTCTGGGAGGTATGCTTCCGTGTGGAGTTCATACAGTCCCTTGAAATTGCTTTAAGGGGTTTAATGCTCCCTAACTATTGCAGGATCCTTTCTCTTCTAGGGAGATGTGTCCATTCCTTTCATCAATGGGAGATAGACTAGCAACTCTCATCAAACAATACCTCCTTTCTGTAAGTCTGTCTAAGCTACTTCAGCATTTTTATAACTTACAGAAATGGTCCCAAGAGGAAAGTACCTGGAGATTCCTAATTCAGCTTCTTTACAAGGAAGTTAAAGCAGTAGGTTTCCAAATGATCTGAGCAGAAAAAACAAGGTGCCAAGAAGACCTCACCACAATTTTCAACTTTCATATATTCCTTCTTTTTTTAGATGTTCTCAGCTGCTGTTCTTACAGACTGGCAGGGTCTGCAGCTGCCTCTGGATAAATGCTATAGTGTTCATGCTATAGCAAAGAATATGAGGCTTGCAAAGAATATTAGTGTTGTTTGTTTTTTTCTTTAATTTCTCTATTCAGTACTTTGAAACATGGCCTCATGTGAGAAATGATGTACTCAGCCTTTTACAAATACAAAGTTGCTACTTTAAGCAGCTCCACAATGGAGAGGCATTCAGATGAGGCAATTATTTATATAAGCTAACTGCGAAAAATCAGAAAGACCACCATGCCTCAGAAGCTGGAAACTGCTTTCCTTTCCAGCACTGCTTGCTATGTCTCACAATAGCTCCTTCACCCAAAGTATATTCCATTGGATAAAAAAAAAGTAGAGTTGGGGGTTTAAAGGTCTGAGTCTGATTTTCCAGCCCTGTTGTACTTCTTGTTTAGCAAGTGTGTACACAAAGATAATTAAGAGAAAAAGGCCCGACCATAATAATTATATAATATTATTTCTTGGCCCCTTGAATATCCTTTTGTTGGGTATGAACAACAAGAACAAAGTAAAAGGAAAGGAACCATTTCCCTGGGTTCAGTCTGGGTAGACTGATACCATGCCAAATGCTGCAGCTGCTGCAAGATTAATACACACTCACAGAATTTTGCTCTGTTAGAACCACCTGCAATTTCCATAGCATTCTGGCTTCCATGAAATGGTGGCTCCAAACAAAATGGAGCTCTCTTGCACTACAGCAACCAGAAAAGATGAAGACAAGCAGGAGTTTTCATCATCTGGATTGTCTGTAGTCTGGTTTTGCTGAGGTTATTTGTGGTGGTGGTTTGTACTTTCTTCCTTTCTAACCTTCCTCCTTCTTTGTTCTGAATAAAGGAAAAACCACTCTCAGATTGGAGCTTTTTCCTTCAGGCCCACTCTACCTCCCAGCATCCACAGAATTTGTTACATTTGACAAAATTTGGATTAGGCCCATCTATTTTTTCTTTTCCAAGGTAGACATTCTCCTGAGGAAATAAGCAACCTCTTGGCAGCACAGTAGTTTCTCTTCCTGAGTCACAGCCCCCTTGTTTCACTCAAACATGCTCCCCACAGTACCATCAACACCTATTATGGCACAGCAAAGAGTACCACAGTGCAAAAAGGCAGAAAGAATATGGGGCTACTGTATCATATAGAGTGAGAGTAGAACCAATGGGAGACAACAGTGAAATAAGTCCTTGTCTTTCAGTCTGCACTGTACAGCTGCAGAACATCTCTCATTCCTTTTCAATCCGTGTGGAGCTCAGAAGTATCACATGTTTACTTGTTATTCTGAAAACTATGGACTTTCTCTGTTTTATCTTCTTGTTAGCACTACTGACACAAATGCTTTCACCTGTGTATAATCAGTGAATATACAGACGTCATAACTATGAAATAAACAAGAGAGTTTGGCTAAGCAGGTTGCTATACCAAAAAGAGAATAGATAGAGGGCTTACCCTTGTCCTGAGCTCGCTGTAAAACTCCAAAGGAGGGATCTCCAGAAGAGACCATTCCCCCCTGGTAGCAGCTCTTAAATGGGTCCAGGAGAGGTGCAGCCAGGCTCCCCCCCTTCCAGCAGCACGGGTGAATTGCCTTCACCTGTACTCCCAGGGCTGACTCATGGCTCGCCTCAGGTGGTCAATCAGAGGTTCAGGCCCTGATTCAGCTGTTCCCATACACCTGAAATAACAACACTGTGGTGTGCCCAGAAGCTTCTGAGAGAAAGTTTTCTTGATTTCATTAACATCATTAACAGCACTTCAACTGGGAGCCCTCTTGCACATCAGGAAAGAGCTGGTCAGCCTGCCTGGTGATTATGTTTACTATATTTAAAGACATAAGAGAAATACAATTCTGTCACCATCAGCCATTTTGTTTTCAGGCCCTTGTTTCATACACATCCCAAACACAAAAATGGCCTTTTTCTGGCGGTGTTAGCCAGGACGGTTTTTTCGTTTGGTCTAGCAGAGGCCTTATGCCTGACATTTGGAAGAAAATGTTCATTTCTTACTTCTATCAATGTGCCCTTCATGGCACCACAGCAGGAGGTAATAGCATCCTCATTCAGTTGTGTGCATGAAGTGGTACATCATTCTCACCATTGAGACACTTTCTCTGCTAAAACTAACAGATGAAATATGCCTCTGTAGTGATTAAATCCTCCAGATTCTATATTTAACAGACTTCTTTTAATGAAATTAGTATTTTCTTTTTATAGATTATTCACTGTGCTGTGCAGTCCTCACTTCCATAGTTTTAGTCTGATTATTAACTTGGATCAAATATAATCAGAATGTTGTTTTGAGAAAAGAGTTTGATAATTTGCTGACTTCCTTCAGGCTATGAAGGAGAGCCTATAATATGATTCCCAGGGAATACAGCATGTATGACCTTGGCAAGTAATTGACGAACCTCACATAAGCACCTACTCTTCTATATGATATTGCAGGATCATATTTGCAAAAAATGCCCAAGCTAGCAGGAGCCACCAGCATTAATAAAAGCCGTTGTTGCAACAAAGGAGGCACAAAAACACAGCATGCAATATGTGTCATCTTGCAGTAATGAAAAGCTCTGGAAACAGATTCTTCACAGCGGTCATTTTCCATCTTAACGCTTTTTTAAAAGCTGTTGTAAATTGGAGTTAAAATTTCTGTGTAAATATGGGAAACCAAAAGGTTTACCTACAACACCAAAGCTTACCATTTTGCTCAGATAAATGCTGCTCAGCCCTGAAAGATGTGTGCCTCCATTCCCAACTACGTTACATCGCTAAAGATGCTTTGTTTCCAGTGAATGGAGTGAAACTGACTTGGCAATCATAGTAGTAATATTTCATTGATAATATCCGCAAGAGTACAAGAAAGGTGGAAAAGAAAGGGAACTGAATTTTAAAGAGGAGGCAACCTGATTTTTAATTGATAGTTTTCCTTTTTTGCTGCTGAGTTTCAGTTGTATTTTTTTTTTCTCTAATAACTTCTGACGAATCTGGAACTTCTTATGCTATGTGGAGCTATGTCTTCTTCCAGTGAGATTCTAACCACAGCTTAATAAATATGTGAGTATCAGCAGATGAGATTTCATTTCTGCATCAAGGAACAGAAGAATAGAAAACTAGGAAATTCCTAGGGAGTAGAATCAGTAAAATTTTCTAATAAACTTATTCAATGACTCATAATTTCTTCATTACAATTCATAAATCTTAATGATAGACGTTTCCAACATATGTGCATAACTCCAGTATCTTTCACAATTTTCCATTAAGTTGATATGCCTAAACCACAGAAACCACCACATGTTTTTATCACATACAGATTGGGTCTGCTGTCCTATTTCCAAGCCAATGCCCATTCCTTCTCACATGCCTGCCTACTGCAATCTTTTCCCACCACGTCAGACATAAATTTTAAGAGTTCTGTGTACAAAGATAAACACACATTTGTTTCCTATTCAGTGCAGATCCACAGGTTTATTACAAATGTATAGCTTATATTTCTAACCTTATGCATCAGAAAATATGTTTTAAGACATGGTAATACCCACCTTGGAGGTAAGACTTTTATGAGAAAAGGGACCAGCTGCATTTAATTATGGGATTCACCTGTGCCAGAAAATAAACATGTTGTGTTTTATGCATAATGGTATTCAACCCACATCTATTTGCTTTTCCAGTCTTTTAAACTCTCCAAATTGTGACTTGGATTAAAATCTTATTCCTTGGCAACTAGTGTCATCTGCCAGTTATTTTTCTAACCAAAAGACAATGTATGTATTCGAGGAAATACCTGTTCACTGATCTATACCAAGGTAATAATATAATGTTTATACTGTTCTTACGCCAAGTAAATTGTAAATAGAGTTCTGTTCATCTGCACTTGAGTGCTTATCTAGGATGATTATAGAGAACGGTAATTGCTGTTTGGAGTTGGAAATGTGAGGTTTTTAACATCTGCCACAATAAAACTGTCCCATAACCAAAAAGGAGGAGGGAGGTGTCAGTCACATAACTGAGTCGGATTATGACAAATTCATTTTCTGCTTTGTTTGGATTTTCTGTAAAGCTGTCAATGGTGCCCTAAAATTAAAGGGCTGTGCAGTTATGTAGTAATACAAACAGCTTCTCCTTCTTCACTATCAAGACTGCCTGAATTTTCAATTTCAGGGTTCAGTATATACTGTGTCAATAGACACAGACGTTTAATTTAATTTTCACACTGTTCTGTTGGAAAGCTTGTACACACCCATTTCATGCCTATAAGATACTTTTTTATTACTATTACCAATGTCTGTTTTACATCTTCAGTAGAACTGCTTGTCCTTTTTCCCTTCCTTAAGAAAGTATCTCAGTATTCTTCTCATAACTAAGGGGAAAAAATGAACAGACCTGTAAGAGTAGATTACCTGGGGCAATGGTCAAAAGCTGTGGCTTGAGGTTGAAACTGGACATTACAAAATACTCTTTGCTGGGATCTTCATGCAGCAGCAAAAGAGTTTACTGAGAGGTGGTGGAATCTTCCTCACTGGAGGATTTCTAAATTCAGCTGGAAAAAATCCACTTACATCCACATTTGACCATGTGTAGGGGAGCTAATAATCCTTCTCAGAGATAGCTGAACTAAGCAATCTCCACTGGCTCCTTCCTGTCTACATCTGTAGGATTGAAATAATATAAAGATCAAGGGTTTCATAAGCTTTTACCTAGGAAATTCTACGTTGAACAGTATCAAAACAGATTGATGCAAAATGTGCAGAGGTTTGGAGACTGATTTAATTCACCAATAAATGTCAGGTGCTATGCTTTTATGAAGGATAAAATTCTGATGGCTTACTTCTCTTCCATTGTTCCCTTGATGTTGATTTTAGAAAGGCTATTATCAGAGTATGTTACTTATCTGATACAAGTAGCTTCTCTTGGCCACTTATTCTACTTACGACTAGCCTATTTCCTTTAGATTGAATAAATTTGATTTTTAGGCACTTTTTCACTATCTTCTTTCTGACTTTTATTTGTTTATGGGCACATAAAAGTGACCTCATAGTTCTGCAGATGACCATTCAATCTGGAACTCTCCAGAACCACAGGTTTTTCTTTGAATTCTCTCCCTTACCAGCTTGAAATGTGTTTCATTTTATTGATCAAGAAATTCAATCCTTAAGTAAAATTAGAACAGAAAATCAAGATACTTCCAAGGTCCGTTTGATATCCTACAATCATTGTGTATACAAGTTCACTGAGACCAAGATTTGCATACCTTGCATTTAGGGATTAAACATCTTTGGAATATATTCAAATCTGGTGAAGATCTTTTATTATGGAGGTTTTGAAAATTAAACTATAGCTCTTTTGCTTTAAATTTAAATCAGTATGAAAACTGACAAGTGGTTGTGACATTAATTAGACTTACATTTCATGGGATATCTAGACAAACTTTTTGCATCCATACTTGTTGATTTTCCCACTAGATGGCATTATGCATTAACTTCAAGTCAATTTATGAACTGCCCTGCAACTGAACATGCTAAGGATTTTGAAAAATTAGGGAAGAATCTATAGTGCTTTCTTCAGTCATGTGTATGAGTGAGGGAGCTGTGGCTTAAAGACAATTTGACCTACTTCTACTCAGGAGTAACCCAATCCATCCTTAATGCATCAAATACGGATTTAGTCAAAGCAATAAAGGAAGCCAGCCATGGCAACAATATCTGATCCTGTGTGTGATGCACTTCTTAGAATAAAACTCTCAACCTTTTCTTCATTTAACATTTGAAGAGTGATTTCAGCGGTGCAAATTTCTTCCTATCTTATATTTTCCTATGGACTATCTGTGATCCCTTCCTCTGCACCACGATATGGTTCTTGAGAGTGATGTTTCTAAAACATAAAGTCCTACCTTATGAAGCACCATCTGCTATGGGGCAAAGGTTTAACAGCTTCAGAAGAACTGACCAGTGGGATTTTGCCTTAATCCTAAAATTTGCAGTGACCAGGAAAGGAGAAACCAGCGGTCCCAGCAGCATGAAAACAATGGCAAGGATTTAGTGTGTGAGAAGCAAGCGTTGTCTAGGGTTCCCTGCATTCTATATTCTGAGCTGATTTTCATACTGGTTCTTTACGTAGCATAAGAGGCTCCAAGCTAGAGATGGGTAGGTAATTTAATTTAATTGTCATGTTGCATCAGTTACTGTTTTTGAAATTTTACATAATAAGTAAAAAGGGGCTGAGATGAAAGAATTTTGTTGGTCTGAGCCTATAATGGAAAAGTAAGAAAAGCCAAGAAAACACCAAAAATTAGCTTAGTGTTAAACAGGTCCTTTAAACTCTCCTGCTAGTCAAGCACATAGTAGGAAAGTACCTAAACTTGTGCTTAAGTTTGTCTCTGGATAGGGATTCTATAAAGAGGACCTACCAGTGCCTGTTATAAAAACTTATCATAATCATTGCCATAAATTCAGGCTGTTCAATTATTTGTTCTCTACTTACAGCTTTTTTTTTTTTTTATTTGTGGTAGACTGAGCTTCAGTAAAGTATGCTTTTAATTCACCTGTGCAGTGCAGGACTGTAGATAATGCTATAGGTAATGTACTGCTTCCTACCACAATCTTATCAAGCCTTTGAAAGTCCTGGTGAGTAGTGGACATCAGGAAGTTTTGAATAGCTATCCATCTTTCCCCCAGCACCAACCTTCTCTTTCTTCATCCTCCAGCTCATGTTGCAGCAGCCAAAATCTGCTTCTGGATGCATTTCTGCATCATGAAACCATAGCAGATGCTAATGCTGGTGTCAGTAACTCATCTCCTGTCATGCTGAGCTACAGTGCCATTTTCTTATTCCCACTTATTCAGGCTCATTCTCTGCTCATGTGAGTTACATTTACATGGGGACTTTGCATATCTACAGCTCTTGGCTCAGATGGAGGTGCCACTACCTGGGGAGGGCAACCCAGCTCTATCCCTCTAATTCCCTACTGGTGGAGCAGATATATCACAGAACTTTTCTACTCTAACGGCAGAGGCACAAAGTCATTGACAGAGCGGGGAAGGGAACAAGGCCAGGATGGTAGACCTCACAAATGTGCTAATGTTTGATGATCTCACAACAGTACCAATGTTCCCGAATTTAGTTTTACTTGCTTTCACATACTTGTGGAATTACAATAGGATCCTGGAATAGTATCTGTACTTTTAGCCAGTGAGCAATGGCCAGGCCGTGAGACAAACAATAGGAGCCAATGCTTGGCAAGTGGCTCAGTAGGAGATCCCGTTTCCTTCATAAAAGCAGAGCTCCTGACAAACTCATAGCTCTGCATCTACCTAATGGTATATAGATACTGATGTCAGAGCACTACCATTTCTGGTCACCAACAGGCAAAATATAGTTGTGGTATGCATGGCTTTTATCTTAAAAACAAACAAACAAACAAACAAAAAAAACACCAAAACCAAAAAACATTAAAAGAGGAAGTAAAAGAGAATGAAATAAGAAGTTTTCATGCAGAGCCCATCTTCATGTGGTAGCCCTCCTCTGTTTTCCTATCCAGCTCCCCACTAAACCAGTGAGCCTCTCTGGAAGAGACAGTTCAGTTTCACTGAGCTGGTGTAACTGCTTTCCTTTTATCACTTGAAATGAAGGGACCGAATGTTGGTTTTTGTTAGTTAGTAATACTAGAAAGTAATTATTTTCATTAATTTTATAAGCATATCTAATTTGTTACAGGATCTGAAAATTAAAGGCTACACAAATAGTATAAAATCTTATTGCTAACAAGCAGCAGTGTTCCATGCCCCTAAGAAGTTTTACTATATCCAGTTGTTTAGGAACCTACCATGGAGATGAGCAAATGTGTTAGAAGAACAACTACTCTGAAACATGTACTTTTTTGTTCCTAAAAATGCTGTCTAACTAGAGACAAAAAACCATTCACCAAACAATGAATTATATAAACGTGTAAAACATTCACTACAAATTCTCAGTGCTAGGCAGCAGGAGTTCAGCCCAATTGTACTTTGACATTGCAGCCCCAGCCATAATCAGACAGCAGCAGCTTGCGTCACTTACCACAGGAAAATCCATTCCAGTCAATATTAAAGAAGTGCTCTTTGTGAATATTGCAGCCACTAGTTGGTGCTCCGCTTAATGCACTGCAAATTGCAACCAGTGGCACTTGCAGTGAGTTGCACAAATGCTATTCACAAATCTGTGATTTATAATGCAAAGTGTTTTGAGGCACTGCGCTGACGTGGGCAATCGTACATTGTCATGGTAGACAGACAACCCAAAAACTCTAAATTGCCTTTGTATTTAATTACTGAATTTCAGAAGAAGTTTACCTCCAATTCCTCATTTAAGTTGATCTGTCTTTGCAGTGGCTCAAAATTACTCTTTGATCTGAAACCATCCCTTATTAGATTTCCTGGTGACTAAAGTGGGCTTTTTGTTGAGTTTAAATGATTAATTCTAACAGTGTTATTCTGTTATTCTTAGATCCTCTAAAAGTTGATGTGAAATAGAAGGTTGTGATAAGTGGCAATGCTTTGGAAGGCAAAATGCATCCCATTGAGGAAGTGGCTTTGTTCATGCCCTTCACACTAAGAAGCAAACACGTGCTCTTTGATGTATCTGCATACTCTACTGGCTATAGCTATAGCCCAGAAAGTAGAATTACTTGATTTTTTTTTACCTTTTTTTTTTTTACTGAAAAAGATAAGTGAATCAGGAAAACACACTTAAACACAGCCAAGAAATCATGGATCTTTTTTAGTAATAGCACAGAAGGCAAACAACACTGAGAGCTAGTGGTAATGTCATTACAAAGGAAAAAATACCTTCCTTTTCCTGAGAGGAAAACCAAGTATGAAGGTTGAGGAAATAATTCAAATTGCAATGTTCATTCTAAATCAGCAGTTGCATTGCATATCAGAAATTATAAAGCAAAGTACATCTCACAGGCTTCCCCATGAAAAGAAGTAGTTTGGTTAGCTTTATTCAAACACTTGGATGACATGGCTGTTTAGCTGTGGTTGCAATATGAGCTAGCTGAACCATTTCTGAAAACTTTTTTAGACTCGCATTTGGCAGAGCTTTCCAGCTTGCTAGAGCACTGGTAACCAAAAGGATTCCTCTCTGGAATCCTCAGGTAGTGGCACATCTAAATCTTCTTCAGTTTGTTGCACACAAACTTAAGCTGGTGACCACTTGGGTATGAGTGCATCAATTAGTATTTACTTAGTGCTATTAATTCCAGTGTTCCTATTTATTTGTTTATCTTAGGCACCACCACCAAGATGAATATATCAATCTCGTATGTCCCCATGGGGCATTCACTTGAAAAGTATGAGTTTTTTGTATCAGTAGCTTCAGAACTTCATTCCATCTGTTCTTCCTGGACCACATTTACACTACTGGTATCTGTCTGGCTGCTCGCAATGTACAGGAGTGACACCTGTCCTGAAACAAGCTTAATAGAGTCTTTTTTATTCGGAGCAAAATGAAAACTCCATTTTACTTAGTCTCAGGTTTGGGAAAATATTTATTTATTGTTGCATTTGACAGAACATCTCTATGCAAGGTGAATGTATGCTAAGTGTTAACTGCAGAATCGCAATGTTAATGTATTGAGAAAATACTGGCATCATTTGAAAGGTAGTAGGTTTTTTTTTATTATTATTTTTTTCTGGAACACCGCTTCCAAACTTTAGCATTTTTTAGAAACCTGGAAATAAATGAGGATTTGTTAAGGCTTAGCTTATGTGGCAGAGAGCACAGGAGTGGTCAGGAATTTGGCACAGGACACAGGATGCACTGTTTGCTTTCACCACTGTGTGGTTCATCAGAACTCCTGCTGGGCTTGTGGTCACAGAGCAATGCAGTGTGCTGCCAAAAGCATCGGCAGCCCTGGCCACCTGTGCATTATAAACTGCAGTGACATAACTGTGATGTAGTGGCAGATCTAATAGAGGGACCAACTAGTGAGCATCATCCTGAGCTTTTGCAACCGTGAATCTTTTACAGCAGTTTGATAGCTTCAGTCTTGGAAGCGTCGGATGCAGCAGTACAGTGCTACATCTGGACTAAAAAACCTCATTTCTCTGCAAGACTAAACTGACTCAGACATTGACCAGCATCGGCTCTGCTGTTTGTTTAAACAGAGGCTCTTTCAGTTGTTTCTGCAAAGGGTTTTGAATAATAAAATTTAATGTTGTTGGAAAATAATGTATTTAATGATCAATACACTAGCACTGCTGTCATTACCTCTGTACGATAGGGAAGAGCTGTCACTACCCTTTTAAAATTCCCTTTCATTCTACTGTTACTACCCTTTCACAATGAGAGTAGTGAAGCAATGGAACAGGATGCTCTGTCCCTGGAGTCATTCAAGGTCAGCCTGGACTGGGCTCTGAGCACCCTGACCTGGCTGTCAATGTCGCTGTTCATTGCAGGGGATTTGGATTAGATGACCTTAAAAGGATCCTCCCAGCTCAAGCGGTTCTATGATTCTATTCTATGATTTCATCTTGAGCTGATGTCATCTCTAAACTGGAGATCTGTGTGCCTCTGCTCCTGCACTCCGTAGATATACCTAAGTGAAATGCTGACATCGCAGCCCAGACAGCTGTGCAAACCCTCGTTTGGATTGCACGGTAGTTGGTGCTTGAGAACAGGGGATCATAATGCCACCTACTCCCTGGATACATTCTTGTTAAGGGCTTTACTGGTGTAACCATGGCTGGACATGTCCTCCTGGTGTAGCCCTGTTATGTTCTTGTATGGGAACTGCTGAGTCACGGCCTGAACCTCTGATTGATCACCTGAGGCGAGCCATGAGTCAGCCAGAGGAGCACAGCTGAAGGCAATTCACCTGTGCTGCTGGAAGGGGTGGAGCCTGGCTGCACCCCTCCTGGACCTATTTAAGAGCTGCTACCAGTGAGGAAGGATCTCTTCTGGAGATCCCCTCTTTTGGTGTCTTCTGGTGAGCTCAACCCAAGGGTAAGCTCTTCCGCTTATTCTCTTTTTGTTATCGTTGTCTGCTTTGCCTTACTCTCTTGATTATATTGCGATTATAACATCTTGGTATCTATTGATTATACACAATTATATTGTGATTATAACATCTTGGTTATACAGTTCTGCAGCATTTGCCTCACAGAAATAACATCCATTGTGCAGCATTCTGAGAACTACGTATGGAAATTGCTGCACAGACACTGTTATTAGGAGAGAAGTGATAACCATTGTTTTTATTCCCAACAGAAGGGAAGCCTTTCCACTTCCACTAAATTCTGAGTTCTCTGGAGCTCCAGAAGAGCATTAAGTTCTGTGAAGAGCAGGCTAATTTGATAGAAAAGGTTTAATGATTTAATACCACACAAAAAATAGAACCACCGCCTCTTGCATCCTCTCCAAACATGTCATTTCCAAGCAGGTCTGCGATGGCAGTCCCAAAGGAGCAGGGCAGCAGCAGCAGGACTGAAGGACAGCCTGTTGCTAAGCAACCAACGTACACAGGCTGCTCAGCACTCATTTCATTTGCAAAGGGACGTGTTCTTCGAGCACTTCATTTTCACTGCTGGGCACGACGAGTTTCCCACTGGCTTTCCAGCACTGTGCATGTATAAAACAGCCATTTTTCACAACCAAATGTGCAATTTAAAGAGCAGATGCCAGAGAAGAACATGCAGAATTGTAAGGATTGGAAAATTGGCACAAATATTTCAGGAGTTTCTGACGTCAGACTCCTGAATTTGCCTCTTTGTTCCTGTGTTCATCCTACCTGCAAAGGGGCTGTCTTGGTATGGGCTGCTGGATGAGTAGCAGCACTGTCTGCAGTTTACTCATGTTTATTGATGTACCCTCTTGTAAAGAGTGCTCTATCATGGTTTTTACAGACACAGGGAAATACATTCTGATCAAAATAAAAGGCAGAATTGGACCTCAGTTCCCAGTATGAAAATTCCAAATCTCAAATTCTGTAATTCTTTCAGAAGAACAGCTACATAGTTTTAGAAAATGAGCATTGAGTGCAGTATATCTAACATTGCTTTCAATTAGTGCTGGTCCCTATAGTGAGATAAAGCCCTAGAGCTCTGCTAGACTTATGTCTGGCTATCTAAAATCAGCTCTGGCCTAAACAGTCCCCTACAATAGTTTCCTAAAAGGGAAGTTTATCATAATGAAGAATGCACTTCAGTTGGTAAAGGACACTAAATGGATGTTTTACTACATGGGATCTAAAAGACACTAGCACCATAAGGATACTGAGGCAGGTGGGACAAGTTATTGTAACATATGTTCCTTCCTAATCCATGTAGGAGGCCCCTTTTGGCTGGGAAGATGTCTGCACACATTTCAGTTCTCCTCTCTAGCAGATGTAGCAAGTACACTCATTGACTGATATGTTTTGTGGTTTTTTTTCCAACTCTTTACACTGGGTCTGGCTGGGCTTGAGCTAACTTTCCCTACAGCAGTCCATACAGTGCTGTGCTTTGCACTTGCAGAGCAGTGTCGATATCTCACCCATGTGGCTCCTACTGTGCTGGCACAGCATCAAGGCTGCCTTTCCACAGCCAGTATTGAGGCCCTGCTTCCTAAGAAGTGGCTGAGCATCACGTACCAATGGGTAATATAAAAATAGGTTATTTCTTCTTTAGCTTCAATGCAGCCTTTCCTTTTTTAAAATTTTTCCTTTCATCAAAATGCTCCTATCTCAAACCTGCAAGTGCCTCTTGTCTTGCTTTTTCTGCACCTCCTTTTCACTTGTTTCTCTTTCTTCCTTTTCTCCCCATTCTCCGTCCTGCTGAGGAGAGGGAGTGAGAGCACCTGTGTGGGACATTGCTGCCTATCCATGTTAAGCCACAGCATTTTGTCATTTTATTCAAATGCTCTAGGACATAAATTCTTTGTGGGTAGCCCAAGAGTGAGTATAGTTCAGAGACAGACAGCTAACAGGTTCTATGGACCCACAAATGATAGAATATGTCTTTCTGTTGGCCCAGACATTCTGCATGTGAAAGTTTCCATTCAGTCAGGACCTCCTGCCTGGAAGCACAGTGAATTTAAGCTCCTCTCCTTCTGCCTAGGGCAGTCTGATAAATCTATCAGACTCTCTGGCTCCCGTTGGCAATTCCTGCACCTCCGCATCACACTCCAGAAGTTCCTAACCAAATGGAGATACATAGCAAGGGCTGAGTTAAAAGGCATCACGTTGCATTAGGGTACAAATACCACAGAGACTGAGACACATAAGTCATTCTTCTGTTCTAAGACAGACTGTCTAAAATGTTAGTCAAAATATTCAATCTTTCAAACCCATGCATTCAAAGTAGGATGCAAGAGTGACAGAAGACACTCTTGTTTGTAGCCAGTGCCGGTCCTTCTGCTGCTGATCTAATGGATCATGATGGATGTAGGCATGTCTTAATGTCCCTGAGATCCAGTTGAAACAGATACAGTTTTTGCCTTTGATGTGGTTTCCAAGTGAAGTTTGCTGTTAAATGAAATGCTGTGGGAGCAGGCACTGTTTGCAAACTAAGCTGTGTCTTGGGAGCAGCAACTAGCAGCTACAGCTTTTCTTAGAGATGAAAAAATAAAGTACTTCTTGAAGAAATGCTGTCCTCTTCAGCCACTGTGACTTAAGAGAAGAAACTATGTGTTGGACATTCTAAACACATCTTCCTTCTCCTCTCCTTCACTAGTTCTTCTGCTTTCTATGCTTAAGTGGGGAATAGTCTTCCAAAGATATCTTTATTCAGTAATATCATATTACTATAACATGCCTAATAATATAATCAACACTTTTTCCTTATCTCTGCAGTTGTACGTACATGCATCTAGCTTGCCAACAGACTAATGTTATAGTACTATATTGTATAGCATAGCTGTCACACCTGGGAGCAAGAGAGCATATTCACTGCTTGACCTGTCAGCCAGGTCACAAACAGACTGGTTTTGATTTTGGTGCAAAAATAGTTGCTGTTTTCAATCCCATTTCATTTACCTATGAAAATGAATCAGTACCACTTAATGTAGGATACACTCTCCAAAAGCATCTGCTTCCTGTTTCTTATAATGTTCAGTCTGCAGCAAGTTGCAGAGAAGCGTGCAATCAATCAAGTGAGCAACCAACTGTGTTACAGTTGACTTGAAGAATGCCCAGGTTAACTGAGCGAACCAAAAGCAGACTTTCTGAATGAGGGAAAGCACAGCAAAGCACAGAAATGCACTACAGACCTTTCTTTTCTTTTTCTTTTCTTTTCAAGACCAAACAAAATAACAAAGTCAGAAAATGGTTGAAACAAAATGGAAAACTTTTTTTTCTAGTTGCTTGATATCAGCTTGAAAGATTTGCAGCAAAACGTAGTCTTGAAAAATCAGCAGTTTTCATTTGAAACAAATTAATCTAGAAATGGTTAACCAACTTCAGCAAAGAAGACATCATGTGAGCAGCCTACAATGAAGTACAGCTATACCAGAAATAAATTACAGAGAAAAACTGCAGCATGAAAGAAAGTCAATGGTATCTTGAGGAAAGAAGTCTAATATTAAATTGCGTAAGGGTGAAACAGAAGATGTAATTACACAGAAAAAATTGAAGTAGATCCAGTTAAGCTTCACTTAGAATGCAGAAACCACTTGCCGTATTAGCTAGTGCGCTCCAATAGCCTTAATTACTAAAGTAAGCTGAGCCATTCTCCTGCCTGATATTGAGCCCTTGAAAGGCTCTGAGCAGCAGCATGTATAAATATCCAGCTTAAACCAATAATCAGAGGGAAGGAAAAAAATGAAGAGCATAGATTTGGCTATAATTTGGTATTTCTGTTAATTTTTTAAAGTAACTTTTAAGAAAATACAAAGGAAGGAAAAGAGAATAGACGAGGAGACTGCCTACCAAGTACATATCATGTGCTTGCTACAAATTATGTAAGAACCTAAGAGAGAGAAAGGAGAAAATTGAAATCAGCCTGTTTAATACATTTACTCCAATTGAATGTCTTTGAATGAATTTCAGCTTGTAAAGCTGAGCTTGCATTTAGACTCCAGGTAAAATAAATCCCTTTATACTGCCAATATAAACACACACTCCTCCCTTTGCCCTCAGCCAGCTGCAGTTGATGCAATACCATGGACTTTCTGCTAGAAGCCTTTGTTCTTTTGCACAGCCACTCCTCTGGGATCTGGGCTCCCCTGGTTGGTTACTGTACTGCGTTCTCGTGACCCATGGCAGGTGGATCTGAGCAGCAGCTGAAGTTAATAAGCTGCCGAACCAGGGGCAAGGAGGATAGTGGCAATTACACAGCAAACTGTGAAACAGTGTTTCTCCTTTGATACTTCCAAAATGAAAATTGATATTCATAGCCACATTCTACCTAAGGAATGGCCTGACCTGAAAAAGGTAATAAGAGTTTAGATAATCAGTGTCTTATGTTAGCAGCAGCCATTGGTAGCAGTGTAATTTTTTTGAACGATCATTGAATGAAGGATTCTGTCATAAATACTTGTTTTCAGTAGCTTTTTATCTAATTGGATCTCTTCTTTTTCAGATATAAGATACATGTATAACATTACCATGCAAAGCGAGAGTCGCCATAAGGAAAAGATGGAAAACTGTGCTGTGTTCCCCACTCTGTAGTTAGACTGGTGTCATTCTCACATCTTTGCTTGGTTTTGGTTAGCTTTTTTTGTGTGTTGTGGTTGGGTTTTTTTTTTTTTTTCTTTTTTTTTTTTTTGAGACCTAAAACTATATGTTGATGAAGCATAAATTCCATTTTCTTGATGAAACCAGAGCCATCAGATTCCCAAATGGTGTTCACTTCTAATTTAAATGGAGAAATAAGCAAATGTTAGACAAGATTAATGTTACTTAGAACAAAAGTCATTCATATCTTGTGCCCAAGGCATGAGAGCCATTCACTTCAATAGCCTTGGGTAACTCCAACTATGGCTAACTGATGATTATGGTTATTTTACTAATATCTGTTATATTTTCAGTTGCTGGAAAGCAGCAGCATATTGTATTACAGATACAAATCTCAGTTGTCACAACACTGAAGCTGGAAGTCAACTTGTCTTAACTTGGGATTTTTGCATGGTGCACTCTTATTAGCATTCAACAGCATGAACATATTCTTGCCGGTGGCAATTTTATGATCCTGTGAAAAGTATCTGAGAATGGAAGGGAAATCATTTAGGCTTTCATGTAGCAATTCTACTCCTTTACTTCAGGTTATCAAAGGCAATGTACTCATCTGGTTCTGAGTTAGGTTGTAGAGTTGTTGCCTGAATAATTATTATCACATTGAATATGAAGATGGATGACCGCTTTTGGACTCGTAAGGCATCACATCTTCAAAGCTACAAAGGGTACTGAAAAGACTGCATGATGAAATTCTATTTATTCATTGTTTATACCTACAAAATCGTTTGCAGTTCTAGGATAGCTATTTTTCTTAACTCCTTAATGTTTTTATTAATGAAATCAGACTAGAGAAGGCGAGAGCTGCATTGTTGCTTCTTCTCTTACTGGAATTCTGTGTTGGCAGCAGCTTGAATGAGCATTGGCTGTGTCTGCCAGTGGTATGGAACCAGCTCATTTCATTGTGCCTGTCAGTGACCACAAAAGAATACCATTATTTCAGCTATTCTCTTAGCATCTGACACACTAATTGACGCTGTTTTACACTGTACATCTCTCTTACTTTAATATTTTGAGGTTGATGAAGGCAGATTCTCAGGTAAGCATTTCATAGGCATGAGCTCTGTCTCTCTACAACTTCAAACATGACAGTCCAGTATCAGCTGTTAGCTAGAGAGCAGCAGGAAGACTAAAACCACAGCTCAGAAAAAACTACTGAGATAATCTAAAATTAAGAGTACACATGAGATTATTTCTTCATTAGGAGTAAAGAGTAATGTTATTATGCCAAAACCTCCTGGAAGGGAATGCTTCTTTCCTCCAGGAAGGGCTTTATAAATATTCATGTTTCTTATTTATAACTACAAGAGCTCCTTGATGACAAAACCACATACACTGGATAATGCAGATGAGATGGCAGGTATCTTTTAGAACAAATATGCCTGGTTTAAATGGGTAGGGGTTTGAACATCCAGTCTGCAAAGAAACACTTGCTTGTTTCACATTTTTATTCCTTTTTTGCGCAAAATCCTTTATTTAAAAAACATCTTTATTCTGGTCTTATGTGATTTAAATGTTTTCTGTCTATACACAAATCAGAAGGACAATATATTCGCTGAGATGAAATCACCTCGAGAACCCCTTGATGCTCATGGATGCATGTCAAGGATGAGATCAGTGCTGTTACCCCCGAGGTCAGCTGTAGGCCAGTGCTGCATTTATTTAAACACTGATTAAAGAGGTTGATACCAAATTTTTAGAATTTCTGCCTATTTGTTTTTGTTACCTCAGTTCTAAAGTCTGGGTATTTTAAAGGTTTGTTTATGGACCCAGAATAGAAAACAACTCTCAGAATTCCCTGGAGCTGTCTGAAAATTCAAGCCATTAACAGAGCTCTATATATCTCATGTGTAGAAGGCCAATTAGGCAATCCTAGCATGCACACATAGTGCCACACTTTCTATTTTTTAGCCTGATAAATACTAAATCTTGAATCTATGACTGGAACATTCTATTATCAAGATCATTATTTAAGAATTTAGGAGGCCATAATACGTATAAAAATGAACCAAAATTAAGGAAAATCTTCAGTCAGGATTATCAATGCACGCAGCTAAAAGCTGAAAGGTAAAAAGAAGGAAAGGAGTACAAGCACAGAGCAGTGAGTTTCCCTCTTGCCTACAAGTTTCCTGAGCACCTCAAGGGGCTCATTTTCTGCACAGCTTGTAGCTGGAACTCACATGGAGCCAGCTCTCGTTAGTTGTCATACCATTTTTCGTAAATTTTAATACCTTACATATGTAAGTATATATACAGCTATAAATAATTAGATTTAAGTAAAATGTACCTCTGGCTGAAATCAGGAGCCCTGGTCTGCATGCCTACTGTGGGAAAGCTGATGGTAGATTTTCATATCGATTTTTTTTTATCACGCTGGGCTCTATTCATTGTTTAGTCTTCAGTGAAAGAAATCTCTGCTTCTACTTTGTTTCCTTTGAAATGGGAAAATATAGGAATGAAAATAAGAATTCTGAGCAATGTTTTCAGATTATGCTATTTCATTATTTCTAACCTTTAATGAAAATGAAACAAAATAAGCTTCATTTGTGTTGTTTTAAAAACTGAATCTCTAGAAGAATCAGTGAGTGTCTAAGCTTCTCCTTTCAGCTTCTCTTGGCTGTTTAAATATTAATAGAGAGAGACTGACCTTCAGTACTGCTGCTGAATCATGGAAGCTGAAAAGCGGAATCGATACATTTCTGTTCTAATGATTAACTGATTACATTTTGTTAGGATTGAAAAATTGTCACGCAGTTTTCACACTGCCACATGTTTGATACAACTTTTTTTTCAGCATTAAAATATTATTCCAATTAGGACCTGAATGAGATATGCAACTTTAAGCACTCTGAAATCAGTTTTAATACTTTAACATGTTGTTTAACATTTAAAATGTTAAAATGGAAGCTAAAAGTTCAGATTTACAAATAGAACTGGTACAGCCTGGTTTAGCTTTCTCACTTCTACTGATGTCAGTGGAGCTGCTCACACTGAGTGCTTGAGTACATCTCCTGGATAAGGAGACTGCGGGGCTGTGAGAACTGAGGCTGTTATGGCTATTGCAGACTGCTAACTGACCACTGCCTTTCTCCTCTTTTACAGAGATATGGATATGGTGGATGGGTACAGCTGGATCATCACTGCAAGGTTTGGGCTGTTTGGTGCTCTGTGCCACTTCTGTGTTGTAATCAGGAATAAAAGCTCCCAGGAAATCCATTAAAAAGCAAAGTAGCAATATGATTGGCTGAGTCTTCAACAGAGATTTGCCTGTAGGTCTATGTTTATGAATTAATATCACTCAAAGTCCTAATATGCCTCTGTAGAACTTGCTTAAGACATGAAACAGTATATAGTCAGGTCACATTCTCTGGTAGGAACCACTATCTGCTTCTTGTAATATCACCTGACCACTTGGAATGGATAGCTCTTACAAGTTGTTTTTACTAAGACATGTCAACGTACAGTAGATATCACAGCATTCTTTTAGATAAATGTGATCATCTATATGAGAAATAAAAACAAAGGAAACTGGTATTTTAATAGAAGAAATAAGAATTTAACCATGGAAACGACTTCAGAGAGGAATATTAACTTCTGTAATGCTATGATGACAAGGAGAACAAACATTAGTTTCAATAATCAAGAACAACAGGAACAATATAGAGATTCTGGAAGTGTATACTCCTTGCAAGCTAACAATACCACTGTTGTTCAGCACTATGCAAGGCTATGCCAACAAATCCCTAACAGCCTTTGATAAAAGAGGGCCACAAGATATGAAGGCTGGGACCACGAATGAGGAGCAAACAAATACTAGCCTGAAATTTCAGATCTCAGCCTAAGCAGGCATGGGAGGAGAGAACAAGCCGCCTGCTGAATCAAAGTGTGGATGGCACAGCTTCTGAGATTCTGGTAGGTGCAGGAAGGGGAGACTCAGAGACAGTTTTAGCAGCTTAGCTGTTTGTTACATGCTAAACCTCCTTCCTAAAAACAGCTCACAGAGGAACTCTGTGGCAAGTCAATAATAGCCTTATATTCTCTGCAGAGAACTCTGCCTAGCCTACTTCTGTCTGAAAATGTTGCATGAAAAAAGTGCATGGCAAAATAAAATCCTGGTCAGGCATGAAGCTAGGGAAGTTAACTCTGAAGATTTTTTAGATATTTTTTTAAAAAGGTAAACCTTAAGCTTCAATGAAAGAAAATAACTATGTGCATGTTTTAAGAAGGGCAGTTTGGGATGGAACTGAATAGCTTAGTGATGCAGTAATTTTAAATGTGTGTAGCTCACTGAACCAAATTAGCCTCCTGGACTCGATTCTTAAATCTCTCTCTCTTGATGTTCAAATAAATTAATTAAGGTCTTAAATATTGGATAATGTTAAGAATAGCACAGCTCCAGCAGCCATTGCTTTGGAACCTGAAAAATTTCTTCATGATCTATGTTTCATTCTCACTACTGCGAAAAACTTCTCACCAGCTGAGGTGTCTGAGTAATTTCTTCTTTAAAAAATGTGAGGTGCAGATTAGTGGCAGTGTCTGGAGGCAATAACTGTATGACTGATTTTCCAGTCATGCTGTTGCTGGGCCAGATCTTTCTGTGCTGACAGACATGAGCACAAATCTATTCAGACGATCACATTCTGCTTTCCCTCATAATCAAGCCTATTGTTGCTCACGTGCAATGCTGTGAGTTTAGCCTTGACCTGTAGGATGTTTTTGTTCACAAAGAATCAGTTAATGCAAAGGAAAATAGGAAACCGTTCAGTGAACTGTTTAGTGAGGACAACACAGGGCTTATTAAAACCTCCCTATATTGCAAACCCTGTTGCAGCATTCAGAGAACTGCTGTTCATCTCGGTGTTTATGTATGAGCACTGTCGAGGTTCCTGGTGAAATTACAACCTGTCCAACACCGTTTTCAATATTAGCAGAAGGAGATGTATATGTTCAGCTGCTGTGCTTTAGCTTTGCCTGAGGAAAGAATTAAAATTCACCTGTGTTCACAGAAATACTGCCAGCAGAAAACCAGTAAAGGCCACACAACCTATTTGTATGTGATGCAGCTCAGTTCTACTCTGTCCTCTCTACTCGCACCCCAAATATTTTTCCATTTATGAGGCAGTCTGCAGCATCGGGCTGATCTTTATTTTTTAACGTAATGGACTGCATGGCTAGAGTAAAACTTTCTGTCAGGTTGGAAAATCAATTTTACAAGAACTTGAAGTATATTACCAGAGGATTAGGATTATGGAGCTGTTATTACTGACTGCAGTATTTCAAGTCATTTTCACAAACTGTGATACAGCTAACAGGTAACTTGACATTTTGCTGAGGTAGCACAGCTGGATTTGCTGAAGAGCGCTTTAAAATATTCATGTGAGCAGTGTCTGAAGTTAATAGCAAATGCAAGGTTAAGAATAGCCCGATTTCTCAGAAGATGGTGGCAGAAGCCCAGCTCCACTCTGAATAGTGAAACTGTAAGTTTTTGCTGTTTTAACATAATTGTAGGAATGTTCTAGTTTAAGAGGTTTTCACTTAGAAAAATAGACAGGTGTTCTAAGGATCCTAAATCAGATGAATTTTGCTGGGAAAAGTGAAATGGCTTTTGGAGAGAGAGAATTTCCTTTCCAGAAGGGGCAGGAAACTGCCCTGCACTTTGCTGGTATTTACTGTGAAGGTGAAAGAACTGCTGTGCGTTCTCACAATTTATCTGGCTTTCAATTTTCAACTGCAAATTCAGTGTCTCCTTCTCCCAGCTTCCTGCATGGCCATGTTTACCTCTCCCACATCCACACAGTGGTGCAGATCTTCTCACTTAACCTATTTCCACTTAGCCCCAAAGAGGCAACAAGCAACTAAAAATGATCAATTAGTGCTAAGCCAACAGAAATACCATCTTGTCTGTCTTTATAAACACATACAGACGTGTGGCCACGTACACCTGTGGCAAATATTTTCTTTTGCTTAATGTGACATCTCTGTCCCACTAACCATCTTTGGACGGATGGCAAATCCACTGAAGAAATAAGTTTGAAAAGGATGTTTCCATGTTCACAGTGGAAGGAACAATACTTAATTTCCTGACCTTGATTGTCTTTGAATTTTTTACGTTAGGGAACTGGTGGCAAACAAGGAGGATACACAGTAGATCAGGTAGAGGCTTTATACTGTGTTTAGATTTGTGGGTTTGTTCTTCACTATTTTTTTGTGTGATTTAGGGATAAACTTTCATTAAAGTTTAGTTGAAACAACTAAATTAAAGTTACTGTATGAATTAGTGTGTACTACTTTGTCATATTTATAACATATGAAAATGTCATTTCACAGGGACAGGCAAAGATGATGAAGGATGGAAAGATCTTTAGAGTTATTCAAGAGAACTGCTGGGATCCAGAAGTGCGGATTAAAGAGATGGACCTATCAGGTACCTCCACAAAGGAACCAAAATCTTTGTGTCTCTTTCAGAACGCTGCTCTGTTAGTGCATCTGAAAGTGCTTAATAGCTATACCAAAATTAAAAGATTTATCAAACTGCTTCCTAAGCTTAAATCCATTAAAAATCAGTGAAAACTGATATGTTTTATAATTCAGACTCAAATTGAACACGTTCCCATAACTTTCCTCATATTCAGTAGCAATTTATTCCCCAGATGGGCTCTCTGATTTCAGTGGGATTGTTAATGCAATAAGGAACTGGCTGACATAATTGCAGATTGCAGAATCTGGACTTGGAAAGAGACATTCCAGGTATAGACATGATGTACATTAAAGAGGAAGCCATTTCATTTTTATTCCAAATGTCAGGAGTCTGGTCTTTTTTTTATCTAATTGTTTCCTTTTGTAATATTTTTTCCTGTTTCTGTATATCTGTGAGCCTAGAGAACTGCTACCATTACCTTTTCAGGAAAGAGTTTTCCTGATTTAGAAACTGAACCACACACCACAACTGTAATTTCATCTTCTCGCAGGTTTCTTTGTGTCACTAAATAAGATTTGCAGAGAGATAGAATGAGCAAAAAATCAATGATTTCTTGGTTCTTACTGACACTGTCATTCCAAATTCTTTTTGCAAGACCAATGCTAGCTTACTAGAGATTATCTGTTCTCAGATTGAGGCCTCCATGATCATTATTGTACTTTTCCAGCTGGATAGCATGTTAGAAGATATTTGGGGTCTGTCTCCTAATGGAAGTTTACTCTGTAACACATTACATAAGGCAGTCTAGAAAGCACAACTCGGATAGCTTTCAACTGCCTTATTGTCAGCCTGGAGAAGAACTTCAGACTCCAAACATCAGACATTTAAGTGGGAATGGGTGCTGCTTTGACTGGGTTGCAATCATTTCCCTGAGTTAACTCAGGGATTTTGTGGATTACTGCAGTACTCAACTGCAGTGTCAATGCCCTTTGACATTTTTCCTTTTCAAATATTTCCTGTACCACCAGTGGCAAGTTTCTAATAATTCTGCTCATCTAATTGCTGTAGATACAGAGAAAGATAAGAGCAATTCTTCAACTTTTTGCAACAGCTGTCCAGAAAAGAAAATGTATCAGAAAACCAAATAAAACTGGCACCACAACACTTCTTCACCACCTGAACAATGCTCACTTGCTTAAAAAAAGTAATAATAATAATCTTAAACTGTGTGCTACAGCACCATCTGGTGACATGCGCCATAAAAATATCCCCTTTTATTGTAGCACTCCAGAGACACAGGTACCAGTTAATTAAGTGGGAAAATAAAGGAGTACATAGTGTTTCTCAATCCTGCCATTCTAATTATAAAGACTGGGGCTCATGTTTGTTCCTTTCAGTTCACGTAGCTCCAGCTATGTAGTGCAAAGGCAATTTATGTAACACAAACCAATACAGAATCATACCTCAAAAAATAAACTTCTGAGTACATCATCATTTTTTAGCAAAGACACAGGGAGTCTCTGTGCTGAACAAATCCAGTACCACTCATTGCCATCTTTTGAATTAGTATTTTTATTGCTCATAGCTAAGTTAATTTTTTAAAAGCACAATGAAAGATGTGCATAAATGTTACAATATGAGATGGTGCTACAATCGGGCTTAAAATTATTGAAAAATATGGTTTTGCATGTAACTGTTTAGTTAAGTCACAGAATCATAGAATCCTTGGAGTTGGAAGAGACCTTTAAAGGTCATCTAACCCAATTCCCCTGCCATGAACAGGGACATCCACAGCAAGATCAGGTGCTCAGAGCCTGGTCCAGCCTTGCCTTCAGTGTCCCCACAGCGAGGACTTCCACTACACCTCTGGGCAACCTGTTCCAGTGTCTCACCACCCTCATGCAGAAGTTTTTCCTTGGATCTAACCTAGATCTCTTTAAGTTTGAAAACACCTTCCCTTGCCCTTTCACTACAGACCCTGCTAAAAAGTCTGTCCCCTTCTCTCTTGTAACTCCCCTTTAGGTACTGCAAGTCCTAATCAGTGTATGCTATTTACTCCGTTGTCAGTTTACTAGGTTTAGTGGGTTCATTCTTCACACTTCCACACCCAATGGTACAGATTTGTGTTTGAAGAAACATGGTTTCACAGAATAACCTACTGTTAGTATGGCAGTTCTCTCTTTCTTTCTCCTTAGCAAAAATACTCCAGTCCTAATAAGCTGATACACCACAAGATTTATTACTATGATTCTCAATTAGCAAAAAAACAGATTGTATCCATACTAAAGTTATTTCATTCTTTCTTTTCTATGCTTCCACCTTTCAAACCAAAGTGCTTTCTTATTTTTAACATTTTATCAAAAGAATGAAACATTAATAACTGTTTTTTCTTTGTCAGGAGTTACAGTCCAAGTCCTTTCCACTGTCCCTGTGATGTTCAGTTACTGGGTAGGTTCCTATTAGTACTTTTTGTTATCCATGTCACAAATTTTTATTAAAAACTGAATGTATCTTCCTGTAAATGATGTGATTGAAATGGTTGCTGGAGCACAGATGTAAATGAGGAATTGTTCTGCTGAGAAAAACAGAAGTAAAAATAGTCCAGATATCAGAAGAGCCAGCAGGGCTCCACTCTGCAGTACGTCCAGTAGGAAAGAACGAGATACTGACAGAATTTCTGTGGGGGATCTTATGTGGAGTAGCTGGAAGCATGGGGAAAGAATTCACAGAGCACAAGCCTCTGGTAAGCAGGAAGATGGACTGATGGACTGACCCATGAAAGTGGCACCAGGCTGCATTAAAAGTTCAAAGATTTTGTCTCACTTTCTTTTAAATGTGCCATGGGAGGGGAACGCAGAGACCTTTGAATCTTAAAATCCAGTGGCAAAATTAAGTTAATGTGTTCCCTTCACAGCATCAAAGAAGTAGGAACGGTCTGGTAAGATAAACCATAGCAATATGGTGCTCTAAATACATTATACAGATTGAATGTTTAGGTATATGTAAGTAGTACTACTGAGTCTTAAATTCTTCAAAATCTTACACTGGTATTTATGGAACTTGTCTCCATTAAGTGTGTACTGCAAAAAAACCCAAAAAACTGGAAATGAATTGTGTTTCCAGCTAGAATTGTAACTGTTATCTTTTTCTAAATATTAGAGAGCTTTGCTCTGTGTTCTCTTAAATTACCATGCACGTCTTTTGTATTTTTCTCTTCAGCTCCTATGATAGGATGGTAAATATTAATTGCTGTGTTTGAAAATGATTTGCTCATGTTTTTGCATTTGGAAGAACAAAAACAGAGGACTGTTTTACACAACAGACCAGATACTTCAGTGCATCAGCAACATGGGCTGCCTTACGCTCCTCCTGAGTGCTAAAGGCAGACACAGTTGATGTAATATTCAAGCCAAGACCTATAGTCAGAGGATTTAAAACAAAGCAAAATTTGATTTCCGTTCATTCAGAACTGTAAAGTAAATTTCAGTTTCAAGCCCTGTCTCTGATCTGTTTGCAGTGACATTTACCCAATATCTTCCACAGGTGATAACATTTGAGAACTATATTTTAATGTACTATTCTGCTTAATATCTTATCAGGCGAAACCTCAGGATACTTTAGATCTATCCCAGATGTTGAATAATGACTTAGCTGATACAGTAAGAAAGTACCCCAAGAGGTTCATAGGCTTGGGTACGTTACCTCTGCAAGCTCCAGACCTGGCTGTGAGGGAAATGCATCGGTGTGTGAAGGAACTTGGATTTCCAGGAGTACAAATAGGATCTCATGTCAATGAGTGGGACCTGAATGCACCAGAACTCTACGATATTTATGCTGTGAGTAAATGTTTCTTCCCTTATTTGGGGGAATTCTGGGACATGGTGTTCTATCTGGAGGTACATTGATACGTATTCAATCATCAGCTGAATGTATAGATACATTAAAACAGTGGACCCTTCTAATCTGCTCAGCGTAAATGAAGGAACATTTGCAAAAGACTTTCACCAATTTTATTTCATGTCTTGGGCATCAAATGACTAAGAACACTAATTCAAAACTGCACAACTTTAAGAAGAGTGCAGCTCCAATGTATTTAATTCATGAATTCACCAATCCAGCCTGCTCAAACCAGTGAGATAATATTAGAGTCTGAGAATTCTCTGACTGTTTGATCCCAAGTTTCTGATTTACCCAAGTGCAATCAGCACAATCCCATTTTCACACCGTGTACTTACGTCTGACTAATCACTAGTTAATTAAATTGATCAGTCTGCTAAGCCACTTACTGAGTTACTATTTTCAATTTACAAATGTATGTAACCATTACTCCTTAGAACCCCAAAGTTGCATCTTTATTTATATAAGTGTGGGTAAATAAACCTGATTTTTTCCAAAGTGTGATAATCTCCTTAGCAACAAGAGGAGGTCCGGAAATAAAACTGACAAAACAAATCTTGGTTGAGCATATGAATGACTGATTATTACATACTTAAATTTAAGCACATATTTAAATAATTCAGTCAGGATCAGAAACCTACATTGTTCCTCTGTTTTTCTTTCCAAAGCTATCAGTAGTTTTGGAGGAATGACTGTATTTGTGAGGACATGGTTTCTTGATCGAATGCAGCTACATGTCTAACATGGGGTGGATTAGGAGGATTGTAAGACTTTTTTAAGCCAATCAGGGGGCCAAAGAGGACAAATGTAGTGCAACAACAATGAACATGAGGGAAAACTTCTTTACTTTGAGGGTGACGGACCCCTGGAACAGGCTGCACTGAGAGGTTGTGGAGTCTCCTTCTCTGGTGATATTCAAGACCTGGACCTACTCTGAGGAACGTGCTTTAGCAGGGGGGTTGGGTGATCTCCAAAGGCCCCATCCAACCCCTATCATTCCTGAATGCAGCTGGAACAACTGTACAAAACCACCAAATATGGTTTTATAAAACATTTTTAGAATTGACCTTCGTGTGTGAAATAAAGCCAAAAGAATCCTGCTTGAACCAAGTTTTATACTGCAGAACGACTGACATTAAAAAGAACTTTTGTACCACATTAGTGTGAGGAACACTTGGCTTTCTACAGATATTATCATCCATGTCTCCAATCCTGTACTCTCAAAAGGAACTCTGAATCTGAGTGAGGACTTCAGAATAGGTACCAGAGGAGAAAATAAAACAAATTAATGCTTGTAGTTCTTACTTCTGGGCCTATTTGCAGTGCTAGTCCTAATGCTCGGCATGATTTTGCAGGAAACCTTTAAAACATGACTAAAAACCACGATGTATTCTGGCAAGATTAAGAAAAGACTCAGATCTTTTATTTTTGCTGCAGGCTGCTGAACAACTAAATTGCTGCCTTTTTGTACACCCCTGGGACATGCAGCAGGACGGAAGGATGTCCAAATACTGGTTTCCTTGGCTGATAGGTGGGTGTGTACTTATTTTGTTTATTCTATATTTACAAACTGTCACTGAATGCCCACAAGATTGCTGTGATTGTACTAGTACAGAGAAAAATGACACGCTTTTTCTTTAAAATGAAACACTGCAATTATATCTGCTGTGGAAATCCAGCAGGCATTTCTCATTAAGCGTGTACAGTTTGCCTAACTTTATATCTAGAGCTGAAATTAATGACAGTAGTGATGGCATATAGCATTGTCTCTTGTCCTAAATACAGAGAGCAAATGACTGGGGGAAAATCAGCTCAGCTGTCTCTGAAATGCAGTCTCAAAAAATAACACAAGTAAATGAAGAACAGGTAGAGTGAGCAAAAACAAACTCTATTTCCTAGAAATCCTTTGGACTATTTCCTAGTAATGGGTTGACTGGTGAGGAAACACTGAATCTAACTTCACACCAACAAAAGTTGATGCAACTTGTACTTTGGAAGCTCCCCAGAGATATAGGGAATTAATTTGGTTTCTCTTTTATTCCTCACCAGCTGGGTAAACGAGGATGACACCGAATAACAGGAAATATGTTAAACTGCTACTTAGAAATTTTTTAGATTGATTCCACCCTCACTTGCTCTTTTTCATGATTTCCAGTGGAGATGTTCTGAACAATATATATACAATATGCAATTGATGCATGTTCTAAAAAGAACTGTCCCATCCAAGAGTGCATTATTTTAGTACACTATCAGTTGCTCTTATTCAGAGAAGGCTCTACAAAACAGACTTAAAAAGAGATTAAAATTGTTTCATCTTCCTACCAGCATTAATAATCTGAAAGATTTTCCTCATAAATCCATAAGGCTTTGCATCTGAGAGTACAGTACAGACTTGAAATAAAGACGCCCTTTTGTGCTGGATAGGTATTGTTTCCCCCTAAAAGAGGGGAACTCCAACAGTTCCTAATTTCCAAGATGGATGTCTACAGTTATGCACCAAAATAAGGTGATACTATAAATATATCAAGTATGCTCAGAAACTGAGACTTGATGTTGAAACCTAGATCGTTGCTAGGTACCTAACTCTGGGTATCCAAGCTACCCAACGCAAGAGATAGAGATTAGGTACTGTGGGAATACTGTGGGAACTGACACGACACCATATTAAAACCTGTGTTGGAATATGCACCAACACAGCTGCCCCACTTTCCACATAAAGGAAACTCAGAAGCACAGGTAAAAAGAAAACTTGACCTATTCCTAGTAAAATTGGGAAGCCAAGTCAGTTCTGTGCAGTTCAGGCCATAGCCCACGCCAGCCAGCTGACCTCTTGGTATAAGACAGAATGTGGGCTTAGAATTCAGCTGATTTCAGCTTCTATTTCTGTGTCATTTCAATTAATTAGTGTTGAAGGCTGTGTTCCTTTAACAGAAATAATGCATAACCTTTGGCAGCTGCTCTGTAACTGTTGTTTTTTCAGTAGGCCCAAGGCGTATTGAAGAAAATGAAGATAACATTTAAAACTCAAGGGTTGGCTTGATGAAGTTTTTTTTATTCTTAGGTATGCCAGCAGAAACAACCATGGCCATTTGCTCCATGATTATGGGAGGAATTTTTGAAAGATTTCCGAAGCTGAAAGTTTGCTTTGCACATGGAGGTAAGCAATACACCTGTTCTTTGGCTCAGCAGAGTATAACTGTATTTTCTGGTATGCCAGATAACGGCATTACTACTTTAAGCCTGCCCCTCACTGAGAACTATTAGCACAGTGAGGATATCTGCCAGATAGGTTACTCATACAAACATTTTCCATCATATTTCAGCCTGTGCTTGAACTGCTACGACAGCCTTTAAGGAAAGTGAGAAGGGGGACGGGAGGCAGTTTATGGGAAGGGAGCAGTAAGAATCTGGGTGTCACTGTAGCAAAGAAGTGAGAAAACAGAGAAAGAAGGGAATGAAAGGGAATGAATAAAAAAATGTTGGTGCAGAGCCCTTCTTCTCTAGTTAGTTAGTAATAAAACTTAGGTATCTCTCTGTTTTTCCTCCTACATATTTTCAGTTTCTGTTGCTAAAAATTTCTCCTTGCAGGAGGTACTTTTCCATACACAGTGGGGCGAATCTCCCATGGATTCAACATGCGCCCCGATCTGTGTGCCATGGATAATAAGGTGGATCCAAGAAAATACCTCGGTTCATTTTACACAGACTCTCTAGTCCACGATCGTGGTGCACTAAGGCTCCTAACAAGTGCAATAGGAGAGGTGAGTTTTCATGCTTCCAGAAGCAGGTGAGTCATTCTGGATTTAATTCCCTCTATAAAATAGCAGAAGAGAAGAGTAAGAAAGCAGGATGAAGATAGCATATTCACCCAGAAAAATCAAAACTGAAGCTCCCGTAAACTGAAGTGCTTATGCAGTGTAGGTAATGTTCCTTACTATAATAAGGAGATCTGTAAGTGGTGGTTTTAATCCAGGAAATGATCCACTGTGAACCCTAGTTCAGAGAGATTAATGTGAGGTTGATCAGGATTTAGGATCCAAGGGAACGGCACGGAGCTGTGGCAGCAGAAGGTCAGGCTGGGTGTGAGAAAGAGGTTCTTCCCCAGAGGGTGGCTGGGCCCTGGCACAGGCTGTGCAGGGCAGTGGTCGTGGCACTGAGCTGCCAGAGTTCAAGGAGTATTTACACACTGCTCCCTGATACCGCCTGGATTTTGGGTGGTCCTCTGTGGAGCCAGGCGCTGGACTCAGTGATCCTTATGGGATATCCTGTGATTTTAGGGCGAGACTCAAAGCAAAAACAATCATTTGGAGCCTCACTTTCAAAAGGCTTGATTGCACACTTCTTCAAAAGCATATATGGAGAAATCAATTGGTACTTCAGCTTGGAATGTTGTAGGCATTAAAAGATAGTATTAAAGCACATCTCTGTAGGGATCCTGCATACAATATTTTAATCGTCAGAGTAGAAAGTGAAGAAATCTTTATACTTCAGCAGCCTGTTTAAATCATGTACTGTGCGGATCATAAAAATACAAGACCATTCAAATAACTTCTTTTTATTAGTAACTGAAAGGATTCCTTCTTATTACTAAATGTTCCAGAAAATGTGGAAGACAGTATAATGGATACCTACAAATCAGCAAGAAGCTTATAGTTGCGTCTTATTCTCCAGAGCTCACCAGACAACAAAAACAGAAATACAAACTCTTGACATTAGCTATCTTGTCAACAACTGCATTCCTCTTTCCTGCACATCACTTTGTAGGCTCACGTAGTATTTTCTTGGGTATGAGACTGCTGTCATCAGTGGCCCTTGTAGGACCAAAGTTCAAAAAACAACTAAGCCAGGTGTTTTCTTTCTTCTAAAGAAAAGTCACTGTTGATTTTCCATATTCATCTCTAACACTGTGAGCAGGCTGCTGAAATAATTCTGTACTAGAAGTCATACGACAATGACTTGCCTAGGCCAAAACATAATAAAGCAGAATAAACAATTGCTTTTCTGTACTTTAGAACTCTGAGCCCAAATCTCTTCCATTTGGAATCAATAGGTTTTCAGTCTGTTCACTGTGGTTTTTAAATTGGAATTCTGCCTGCAGCTTCCCTGCAGTACTTTTGCTTTTTAGGAAAACTACATTTGAAAATTCATGAAAAATTTAACACTGACAGCACATCTACAGCCTGAAACAATAGTGTGGGAAGTTTTGCAAAGTGTATGTACACACTATATGTATATACACATGCAGTAACACTACAGCTATAAGGAAAAGAGGGAGAACATCTATTTCTTAAATCCATCATGGATCAAAAATGGATTTGGAGGAGGAGCCCCACAAAACGTCTGAAGAAACTATATCACAGCCTTAGTTACTTTAGAAGCAAGTGAAACAAAGCCCCCTCAGTGTACTTGTCAAAAGATCTGCTAATAAGCTGTCTGTACTGGAAAGTTCTTGTAACATCAGTGGCTATTAACTCAGGTGGCATTTGCCAAGTTCTACCCAGACACATTCTGATAGTGATAGGACAGGGGAATGGTCTTACACTGAAAGAGGGGAGATTTAGATTTGATATTAAGAGGAAATTCTTTACTTAGAGAGTTGTGTGGCCCAGGCATAGCTGCACAGAGAGTTGTGGGTGCCCCATCCCTGGGGCATCCAGGCCAGGCTGGGTGGGGCCCTGAGCAGCCTGATCTGGTAGGAGGTAACCCTGCACACAGCACGGGGGTTGGAACTACATGATCTTTAAGGTCATTTCCCATCCAAGCCACTCTGATTTTATGATTCTATGACAGTATAGCAAAGGTGAAGTGGGTATGATCAAGCTGAACAGGAGTGGAAAGATGTACGGGATCTCTTATTTTGTATTCCCCACCAGACAGTTGTAGCAACATCTGTAGCCCACTAATTGGGTGAACGTGATGAATTAATGGGCCAAGAAAGCTTCATGTTCTCATACTGAGAGGACGTGCTGTGCAGCGCACGCCCCCAGTATCTGTTTCTGATTTAGGAAGCAGTCTTGTTTTGTTCAATGAAATGACTGCAGTTTCATGACATGCAGCTTTCTTTGCCTGTGTGCTTGGGTGACCAATTGATAATCTAAACAAAGATTAAATCTCTGCCTTCTCAGTGTCTTCATGTGCAGTGTCTCCTTCACAGAACCATGTATTTTATGTCAATTTTTCACATGAACGAGCACACACAGCATACAAATATCTGAACACAACACATGCAACCATCTTGTCTTTGGAGGGAAGAAGACTTGGTTGGTACGTACGACTGCAAGTCATACAATTTTTGACATGACTATATTTCAGTTGGCCATGTGCATGTGCTGATAATATAATTAGCCATGCCTGTTTTACTTTATTTTAAACTTCTCCTGCTCAAAAGATTTCATATCCAGAATAATAAAAAAAAAATAGGCTGCCAAGAAGATGCACTTGTTAGAGATAGTAATGTATTTATGGAAAATATCATCATTACGATGAAACTACTTATGAAGCAAGATTTCATTCCAAGTAACTGAGTAGTTTAATTAGAATGAAATTTCCTTTTTCCTTACAGTGAAACAGAACGAGAGTTATTTGTATGCAAACAGCAGATTTCACTTCTTGTTGCAACCAGGCTGAAAAGCCATGAATCAGATCCCCAAAATCTGAATGCTTTTAACAATTAGGAGAACTTGGAAAGCAGCACATTTTCTTTCTCCTTTTCATAGCCCACAGCATCTTATTCCTGAAGAAACACCCACATCACATTTTCAAGCCTCACTTTATTACTATGAAAATTTCTAAATCCCTCTTTTTCCCATTAAACTTGATATTCTCACATAACACCATTTCAAGAGTCACTAACACATGAAATATTAGCAGAATAACAAGTGTAAGATAGATAAATTCTGGGCTAAAAACAATATGATCGGGTCTCACACATACTGTGACTTCATGAGCTGAAGGTCTGAAATAGGACAGCTCTCTGGAGCACACCTAAGAGCTGTGCAGGCAGGGCAGCGGTGTGTGCACAGATCTGCACACAGTGCCTTCAGGTCCTTAGGGAACAGCCATTACCTGGCATCAGAACGTCATGTGGGCCTTCAGGTTATGAATATTAAAACCCAGCTACAGCTCAGAGTCGTGTGTGCTTAATCTCACCCATTCTTATTTTGGGGTACAGGCTAATTTGACACTTGCCCATTAAGGAAGCCAAAATAAACATTTCTGAGAAGTCATTTTGTAAGACTGCAGAATTACTTCCCATGATGAAGCAGCACGAATATAGCTGAACAAAAATTCCCCAGTGGTACTGGGTATAAAAAGTAAAGAACCGAGTTGACAGACAATTAAATGATTCAGCTTCTCTCTGCAGAAATTTCCCCATGGTGATTCCTTAAGAGCCATCACCAGAAGGTAAAAAACAATTTCAGTCCAGAAGTTGGAGCTGAACTGGCTCTACCAATCTGGTCTTTTCTGCAGATGTATCCTGACAGCAGGAGAGAAGCAAATACAGTTTTTCACTAAGGGGAAGGACCCAAAGAATCTCCGAGATTCATTTTAAGATTCTGTACTACTGTGAAAAAGCTGTTGGGTGTAAGGGCTCGTTGAGGTTAATCATCAGCCATGTTCACCTTCCTAAAAATGAGATGCTTTATTGAGGTACTGGGCCTTAAGGTCTTCTATGGAAAATGAACTTTACTGATATCCTTTGGCATAACATGATAATAGATAACTACTATCTATTATTAGCATAGCTAACACACTAGGAGTATTGCTCATCTGCAGAGACTTAGAGGACTTCTCTAAGGCCAGCTGGATAAAGACAAGGATTGCAATTCTCATTTCTATAGGTGGGTACAAACTGATGCTCAGATTATAAAGGGCCTAATAAATAGCAGCAATAATGCTGCTTCTAGGTTTTCTCATTATTTGACAGCTCTTAATTTTGCTGCCTACGAATAGACCGCATTATTAGCCGTGAAACACTTTAAACTAGAGGAAAAAGGAAAAAATGACTAAAATAACATATGTGGATTGTACCAATGAGGGGGTGGGATCTCTGTCTTTGAACCTTAGACAAGAATTTACAAGCCTTTCCAGCCTACTTAATCTTAACTATTAAGCATCTGGGAAGGTATTGGCTTTTCTTCTCCTTTACTAAGAAATCCATTGTCTATTATAAAGCTGTAATGCTTATTGATTTGGTTTGGTTTTGAACGATGGCATACGCTGGTATTTCAAATGTTCAGGAAATACCCCGGTGTCCAACTGAACATTGTAAATAAAAGGTATTTAGCTGTTCAACTGTACACGCATCCAAATACATTTCATGTAATCTGCACTCAATCTGATGCAGAAGACAGAGGGCCATAAACCCCCCATTCTAATCTGATGGTGACACTTTTGTAATAAAGTATAATACAACCACATAGAACAGAACAATAGAATTCGTGTCTACATTGAGCATCGCCTAGGTTTTGTGGGGGTTTTCAGGTGACATCTACTGGAGATCAAGTAAATAGCCAGCAATTGTCAAAATTAGTTACTACAATAACTGAAATAAGTCTTCTTTCAGTAATAGTAACTGAGTTCAAATACTGCCGTGAGCCCCTCAGAATTCATGAGTTTGACTTCAAATTCATGAGACATTTCAAAACAGATATTTTTAATGAAAAACGTGGCTTTCAAATACGTTGGCAGGAGATGAAGCTTAAAAGCAAATAGAGTTCTGATAAGATGAAGTGAGTTGGCAATATTCACTCCCTAGAGCAGATGATATGAGGAAAAATCAATGCAAAGTGGAGCTGAACCTATCACAAAGTGGATCCACTGGGGCTCTATTTATTTTCATCTCTGATACCAGCAACGATGCATGCAGATTTTTATCAATTTTCTTTTCTCCGACTGCTTCTTTCAGAAATAAATGAAATCATGTCACTCATATTCCCATACATATGTTTCATACTCACAGTTAATATCATATCCAGTTGTAGCCAAAGGCCACGACACTTAGAAAAACAGAGACTTCTGAAAAATGTATATGAAATCTGTAAATGAGATTTTGGTTTCACTAGCTGGAGCTGAATGCCAGTTAAATCTATGCTTTTAAAATTTATATGTTTGTAGTAATTCTGCATTTTACTACAATTTAAGGAACATCACATTGCAATTATTACACCTTTGGAAGTATTATGGAAAAGATCATTTTGATTGATGGTATTTTTTATTACACGTCCTTCTCAAATATAAATGTATGTTTGCGTGAGCACATGCGTTCAGCTACGTGTGTCCTTCAGAATTTCAGATTCAAGAATCCAAATCCAAGCATCTTTTTAGTGTTTGGTAAAGAGCTTTCCTGGGACACTCGCAGAAATCTGCCAGAAGCTTTCATGGTCCTTTTGGACTATGAAACGATAGTTTATTTCAAATTTAAATTCACCAACAAACTCGAGTCTTTGTTTTGTAGCTCTGGGTTTGTTTCTGGAATCCAGGGACTACCTTTGCATTCACTTTCATCAGTCACCAGCTCCTTACGTGTTATCTGTATTTCCCTGTGATTTATTATACATTCCAGAAAGCACCTACAACTGTGTTGTTTCCTGCTACTACAAAACATACCATGTGTTTCTTTATTACCAGGACAGAGTTATTTTAGGGACAGATTACCCTTTTCCACTGGGGGAACTCGAACCTGGAAAACTGATTGATTCAATGGACGATTTTGACAATAAACTGAAGGTATCATCTTTCCGTTTGGGTGCGGGGTTTTTTGCTTTGATTTTGGATGTGCTTTGGTTTGTGGGTGGGTTTTTTGTTTTTTTCATTTTGAAGTCTCTGATTTTAGACCTGAAGAAAGAAAAAAAAAAAAAAAAAAAAGCACGATTTGTGCAAGGGCTGAAAGAGGCACTCTGCTCTTCTACCACAGCTCACGAGGGCGCTGTAGAGCACGGCTAAAAGCCTTGGGACGCAGACATCTGCCCGCCCGTCCGAGGGAGCGCACACAAACATACACAGTGTTTTGTTTTCACAGGATAAGCTCAAGGCCGACAACGCTCTGGAATTTTTGGGTCTTAGCAGAAAGCAATTTGAATAAAGCCGAAGATCCCGCAGAGGCCAAGCTTCAGAAATGGCACTGAGTTCTCAGGGATGCTCGACTCTCCCGCGCGGCGGTGCTGTGGGAATAAAGCCGATCAGCCGTTACGCGCCGTTATTTCCCGCGCACGGCCGCGCTGTTCCCGTGCGTCTGAGGACGGAGCTCTTCACTGCTCTGAGCTCCTTATCTGCGTTAGGAGATTAAGCCTTAATTCAGTGCCAGAGGATGGGAATGGCAACTCTCTCATTCCTGTAGCGCACTGACTTTCATAGACACTTAAATGGTCCTAAGAGGAAAATAAGATTTCTCCACACACTTAAACCAGCGCAATTCACCGTTCGCGTTCTCCCGGAGCCCCCAGCGCTGAGCAGTACCTGTCTGTTCCCCGGATACTGACTGACTCCGCGATCCCAAGCGCTACTGAGACTATCTCGGTGCAAACTGCTCAACGTCCGTTCGGTACACCCGCCGGCCGCAGCACACGTAACTCTGCGGGCTGCCGACCCGGGCTGTCCGGCCGCTCTCCCCTCCCTCCCGCGCGCCCTTTCACGTTCCCGCGCTCACACGGCGCGAGCCGACCGTGAGCAGGCGGAGAGAGCGAGGGGAGGGCCGAGCCAATCAGCGCCGGGCAGCGAGCAGAGAAGAGGGGTGGGCCTACGTCATTTCCGTAGTCTAGAGAGAGACCAGCTCTTTAGCAGGGGCCGGTTGCGGAGATTGCGTAGCTGTTGCAGCTGCCGCACTTGGGGGGGGGTCAGCCTACTCGTGTCGCTATGACTTCCCGCAGGCCACGTGACGCTCCACCACTCAAACGCGCACGAACGTGGCGACGCTCTCGCCGCGGCGCTGCCGAACTCTATGGTCGAGAGTAGATAGGCCGTCCTATCTCGCGAGAGCCGCCATGGAGGGCGGAGGGGAGGAAGCGGGCGCGGCACTGCCGCCGGCGGGCGGGGCCGCAGGAGGAGGAGGGGAAGGAAGTGTCATGGCGGCGGCGGGCTCAGGCGCGGGCACCTCGGCGCGGGGCGGCGGCGGCGGCTCCTCGGCGGCCTCGCGCTGGTTCTTCAGCCGGGAGCAGCTGGAGAACACGCCATCACGGCGCTGCGGCGTGGAGGCCGACAAGGAGCTCTCGTACCGGCAGCAGGCGGCCAACCTCATTCAAGACATGGGCCAGCGCCTCAACGTGTATCCGAGCGGCGGGGGCCGGGCGGGGAGGGAAGGGCCGGGTCGGGGCGCCCGGGGCCGCGAGCCGCCGCTGTCCGCCGCTGTCCGCCGGCAGGGTCTCCTCGCACGTGTGCGGGAGCCGCGGGAGCTGCCCGCTGACGGGGGTCGGGCCCGGGGACATGGCGGGAGGAGGGGCCGAGCTTTGTCGGCGCGGCCTCGCGGGGCTCTGAGCGTCGCTTCTGGCTTCGAACAAAGCGGAGCGAAGCCTGGGATCCGGTAGCGAGGTGCCCGAGTTGAGCCGGCGGTTCGCACCGCTCTCCCCTCGCCGCTGTGCCCGTGCTGCGGCGCTCCGCGCTTCTGCCCGCCCGTCTGGCGGGGCTCCGGGCCGGCTGTCGCGCCCGGCTGGAGGTGGCGTGTAGAAAACAGCATCTCCGTTTGTTATCGTTTCTGCTTCCTTCATTCGGTGCTCCAGATCTCAGCTGACGATAAACACCGCGATTGTTTACATGCACAGGTTCTATATGCATCACTCCTTCACGAAATTTAATCGAAATGTAAGTATGGTTTTATTTGCGGTAATCACGTGTACGTAATTTCGGCGGTAAAGCTGACACGTGCTCCATTCCTGGGCTGGGTTGTGGAGCTGGGTGTGTTTGTAGGCATTCTGGCTTTGTGTCAGTGCTTTCGGTCCGGCAGCGATCGTTCCTCTTCAGGTCCGAATTACTTGATCGAGTAGAAATTATGTTTTTGTCTTCTGCCCCCGAAATTCACAACAAAGGCACCATCAGCAGACACCTCACGTGTGTGCAGGATGCACCCGGTGGTGTGAATCTGGCTGGCGCTCGTAGGAGCGCTATTAGTGAATGGAGTGGCAGTGCTGGCGTGCTGCGTCTGCCAGCTGTGATACGGTTGTACGTGGGTCTGCAGGGGTTGTGTTTCTACGCTTGAAAATTAATATAACTGTGCTTAGCCGCTTTTGTCTTAGTTTGACGATAAGTTGTGTTAGACAAGAAAAACATTCTGAGTTCATAAGAAAATGCTGACTGTCCTGTTTGAGCTAGTGAAGTAAGCATGCTGAGTTTGAATACTTGTGTGTGGTATGAAGAACAAAATTCTTCAGGAAAAATACTATTTTTGTGAGGTGTTTTTCTTTAAGCAACTATGGAACTTTAAGATACCGTTTTGAAGACTTAAAGATTTTTTTTTTTTTTTTTTTTACATCCGGATTATCAGATGCGGATATCAGAAAAAATAATACAGTATTCTAGGTTTCTTTCTTATCTTCTCTTGTGGTGTTTTGGTTTTTTTTTAAAGACTTAGTACTGATTTTGCAGAACAGTGAATGGTGATAGTGGGAGGTCTTTAAGTGACAAGGATGGTTTTCCTCAGACCTTGGCTTCTTATGATGAAAGAAATAATGCAGAGTGTGACTGATGTTAGGATCTAGGCCAGAGAAGACCTTGGTCTACCCAGAGGTAGAACATTGCAAAATTGGCACTGTCTGAAATGTGGGCAGGTGGTGATCGCAGTAGGTTGCAGTGGTATCCTTTGTCTGATGTTGCATTTCTGTCGTTACTGGCTAAGCACATGGTGTCTCATTTGGTGTTTATTGAGCAAGGCATGCATATCAGACTATAGACACACTTCAGAAAGGTATGGAATTATTTTTGTGCAAAGCTTGTGGTAAATTCAGACTCCTGCAGCAGGCTTGGCACCAAGACTGTAGTGTTACAGGTTTTGGGGATAATAGCTAAGCCTGTAAGCACAACCTCAGATAAGCTTCCATCAGTCTGAGAAACTTGAACAGGAAGAAATATGTGATGTACGTTTTGCTCATGTAATGATAGAGAGATATCTGTTGAACTGATGTATGTACCAATCAAAAGGTACTTTCCTAGAACTGCTTTCTAATTTTAGACCAAGAATAGCACACATGCAAATAAGTTCCAACAGGCTTTGTAATTAAATGTCATGGAATCATAGGCTGGTTTGGGTTGGAAGGGACCTTAAGGATCAGTATGTCCTTTAGGAATGTTTCTGAATTAATGAAGGGAAGGCAGTGAAACACTTGTCCTCTCCTTCTCTGCCTCTGTGTGTGGTGCTACCAGTGGAGCAGTAACCTGGAGCTGGTGCTGCTTTCAGAGCTTTCCCTGGCTGTTTGTGGACTTGGTAAGCAAGGTAGTTGCTTGGAATGGAGAGGTGCCCCAGCAAGGGCTTGTGTTGTCACACAGCTGGATTAATGCTTGCCCTCCCAGCTAGTAGTTGAGGATAGACTTAGCTAGCAAGAAGCTTAGGCTGCTGTGTTCTGGTTTTCACCAGATGCTAGAAAATGCCAGGTCACTTGGAACTGGAAGCATGGTGCTACTTGGATACATAGTGCCCTCCTGATGAAAACCAAGCCTTACAATGTATTTGTGAGACTTAAAGTTCACGAGTAAGCCATCAAATGGCTGAATGCCATTGGAACTCCAGATGTTAAAGGAGAATAAATTGTTATGTGTAATCTCAGGTAACAGTATTCAAGTGAAAGTTAAAAGCTAGTACACTGTAAGTTAGCACAGGGAAATACTGGTTTCTGTTGAATAACTTTTGCTAGTTCTTAATTAGGCCAGCCAGTAGCTTTCTGTGTGTGTTGATGGAGAAGTTATAGATTTTTTTTTTCCCCACTATTCTTCTAGGGAGAAGGGGGTGATCTCAACATGAGCTGCTTTTAAAATTCTTATTGCCATACCATCTGGCAGGTTCTCTGTAGAGAAAGCAAAAGCCGGGGTCTGTAATAAATACTTAATATCAAATCTCCAGAGTACTTGGCAAGCTGAAAAAGTTAACAGTGTTTATCTGTTGCAAGAAGAAACAAATCTCCTTGGAAGTTAAGTAATAAAGTACTGTCAGTCTTGAAGCTGAGACCAAGCTAAAATGGTCTATGGAGGGAATCAGTTGTGTTTCTTCATGTATGCATGCAGTGATATTTATCTGGGGAAAGAAGGAAGGCAGAGGATAGGAATGTAGACAGCCACCGGTTGGAATTGTTATGATCTGCCAGTGGAAGAAATTTAGAATCTTTTCTTGCTTTATTGGCAGGTTAATGTTTTTCACTGAGTAATAAACACTGGAGTGTTTGTTATGAATGATTGTGGGGTTGTGCAGATACATGTAATATGTCATATGCACTTCATTGTTTTACTAAGCAAGTTTTGTAATGGAAGGTAATTTATTGAATAGATGTTGTGCTAATTCTGTTGTTTCTTCCTAAATATAATAAATTATTGTTTAATAATCCTGCATGCTTTCAGGATTTTGAGAAGTGTCTGTGAGTAGGGAGCAGAATTAACAAGTGTTTTCATTCACTAGACCCCCAGGGGTGGGACACAGCAGTGTGGCCAGTCCATTCTGAACATATTGCATTTACTGCCCCAGAGACCTAAAGCCCATGTTTCTTGAGAATTGCTGCGGGTTAGCAAGTCACTTTTCAAATACTACAGTTCATCTTCAAAGAACATACTTTCAGTTACAATGATTCCAGCATCAAATAGTGAATGCACAGCAGGGTGAGACCCTGTGAAGTTGATGTGCTCCAGCTGCTGGCAGAAACTTGCTTGAAGCTGGTAAACAGAAATAGGTGTGCTAACTACTAATCTAGCATGCAAATTGCATTTCAGCAGTAGTGCAAATTATTCTGTGTTAGCAGTGAACTGGGGTGTATCAACTTTGGTTTGCTGAGCATAAATGTAGTCAGTGCTAAGATCAGGGGGTGGGAGAGTTTGCTGGCTTGAATAGAAAGTACAAGCCTGTTACAGTGATACCTTAAAACATCTTAAATAGTACTTGCAGAAGATTTTTAATTTTCCTGTAGTACTTTGTCTGATGCTATATAGCAAATGCCACTTATAGAAGCATATTATTCAGTACACTGTGATTTCAAGAACAGAAGGGGGAAGAATCTGTGGTATGCTGGAGATGAGAGGTAAGGCATCCAAATGATAGTTGTATTTTTAAATCTAATCCTTAAATGCCATGTGGAATACCAAACAACTGGTTGATGATGTACCACACAGTGGGGCACAGTAAAGTGCCCAAAGAGAGACTGCAGAAGGAATTTGTCCTGAAGTGCAAGGTAGGTGGCTGAGTGTGCAGGGGTTGTGGGGGTTCTTTATTTCCCACTCCTCTGTTCCATTCCTGTTTTCTGTCCAAACTGCAATATTAAATAATTGATTTTGCAGCTGTGCAAGTTCTCAGAACTTTCACAATACAAGCCAAACTTTAGAGAGACTGTTTTTGAGCACTTGAGTTGCTTAGAGTTCCCATTAGAGTTCCCATTTTAATATATTAGTTCTTTTTATGGAATATAAGCTGCTGGTGGTAATGATTTAAAAAAAAAAAAAAAAAAAAAGTGAAAACTCTCAGCTTTTAGAGTGATACTTGCAGCTCCATCATAGACTCATAAACTGGACCCATTCATTGTCTGAACTACAATACGTCAAGTTTAAAAACATGGTAATATTGACATGGGAAGGGAAAGGGAATTCTTAGAAAACTGTGTACCCACTGGAGATGTATTCTGAGATTCCAAATGTCTTCCTTGTAGCAACGCTGTCTTTACAAAATGTCTGGTACTATTTATTGTGAAAAGGACTTGTACCACTTCTACCAATAAAACTTGCTGTGTAATGCCCCTTGGCTGTCATCATAATGAGGCTTGTATGTTTTGTGTTTTTATTTCCTTGGCATTTGGGTTCTTATTCTCTGAGCTAGCAGGAAAGTGGGATGTAACTTCACAAATGAAGATGTTGTTCAAATCTTATTTTGATTGCGTGATAATTTATTTGGCTTAATGTCAAGTGGGGATGCTTGTGTACAAGAATCTTACAGCTTTGTCAAATGTCTTTGATACTTTTTCTGCTACTTCAAAGAGTTAGAAGTGAATGAAAGCTGAATGAGTAATTTTGAAGTTACATACTTAGAAGGCGAGGTGTTCTTTGCTGAAGACTGAGTATGCCAAGTCCAAAACTTTATAAGGGTTTTGTTTTCCTCAAATCAAGGGATGTAAAAGTACTGACCTACTCCAAACTGGGAAAGTGAGCCCCAGTTCTAGCCAAGACAAAGACCTGAAACTCTTTGGCCAGAAGCCAACACTTCCTTTAAGTAAGTAGAGAATTGTGGTGTGTGTAGAATTCTGATGAACCGGAGCTAAATAGCCGTTAATCAGGTTGACTTTTATCAGCCTGCAGAACCATTTTCTGTAAGGTCCTGGTGAGGAGGCTTCCTGACTAGAAGTGACACCTCTTGGTAAATTACAAAATACCCTGATAAGTGCTGGGCTTCTTTGGAATCAAATAAAGCTTAACTGTAGTCAGACATAAAATAATATTGACTGAGGATTTGCTGATAACTTAGTTGTGTAGTTCTTGGTGGTTTGGTTCAAGAATGTCTCTGAAATGTAAATATTTCCATAATAATTTCTAGTAGTTGCATTTTTCAAAAAAGTAAATTTGGAAACTTCCAATTGTGTAGAAATAGACTTCTAATTAGGATATATTTGAATTAAACTTCTATGCAAAGCTAGAAAAACGAAGGCCTGAATGCCAGAACAAGGGACAATGTTATCCTTGGAGGGGATGGTAAGGCAGGAGCGAGGGAACAACAGTGCAATTGCTTTTGCTGGCTGCGTAGGCAAAATCAGCTTCTGCTGTTCTTCACCCCAGCTGTAAGGCACTGCTGCAAATAGCTGGTTTAAAAACAAAAACTACCATCATGAAAAGCTGGGAATTGCCTTTTGAAGCTTCTTCCCACTGTCCAGCCTGTTTCTAATTCCATATACACATACTTAGTTTTTTTTCTTTCTCATTGACTCCAGTGTGCTGAGTTCATGGCAGTTTCAGTTTTCAGTCCATCGAAGTCTGCCTCATTGTCTTTTCATTGAGTTAAAAAATGGAGCCTGTTAGTCTGCCTGGTGTCCTCATGAATACCTTGTCATGTTTGTCCAGTGTGCTGCCAAACTTGTTTCTTTACAACTCTATTATTAAGTATTTCCAATTTCCTTCTCAGTAGTTTGGGTTTCTGTGGATGGCTGGGTAGTTTGGGTTTCTGTGGATGGCTGGGCCTCTGCTAATTTGGGTCAGGGTTGTTTCTGAGACCATAATCCTTGTTATTAGGCTGGCCCTGTTGTAGGAGCTGCATGTTGTATTTAAAGGTTTGTCCCCTAGCTTAACTGAGGCATGTGTTAATTAGTATATCCTAGGAAAGGGAATTTCTTCCAGAATTTCATGTCTTTATTTCAAACAATGTGGGTGTAAATTTCTCAAAAACAGTCAGGATCTTAAATCACAGTGTTAATGTGGCTTTGCTCAGTACTGCTTGGCATCAGACTTTTTTTCATTCATTTGTAAGGGTTAGATTACAAGTTTCTTGAAAATGGAGTTTTGTCTCAGTTGTGAAAGAACTTGTTCCCTGGGACTTTTTGTTCTGTTTGTTTGTGGATTTTGGTGGATTTTTTGAAGAGTATTAGGTTGTTTGGTTGACGCGCTTCTGTGCCTCAAAGGGTACCTTGCCTTCTTTTCTTCAATTGTCAATTTTTCCTTAATCTGCCAACTTACAAGTTTTTCTTAAGATCCAAGTGGACGTTTCAGAGGGATTTGAGGAAACTTTCAAATGTGTCGGGGGAGTACTTTTTGCCATCTTAAACATTATAGGTAATTACTACGTGTTCCATTCTGATCAGCTCATTGCAGTCCTTTATATATTGGGATGTTTTTTTTACCAAATGTTTCATTTTGCACAACAAAGGGCTACTTACAAAGAAAAAATGTAGGGGGAAGTATGACTACGGTTCGACTCATTCAGTTCTAGTTTTATGGAGTGATTAAATAGAAATCCAGTATTTGCTCTATGAGCACTGTGCATTAATTAAACACTCATCAAGCAGCTATTTTTGAATTACTGAATAAATGCTTAATTTTAACTGATCTAATCTGCTGATATCTACATGAAGATTTCTGCCATTTTTAATTGGAATTTAATGTGGGCAACTTTTGCATACAAAGAGGACCATGATTCTTTTAAGTCATTTGTGGTTAGCCGTATTTGTGTACAAATCAGTCATTATAGCTGACAGCTAGGCATGAAAACTCCATTTCATTGTAGGTGATACGGAACTGTCAACTGGTGGTTTGCTGCCAACTTAGGATACCTAGAGTTCTATAGAATTGTTGTCTTCATTTGTAACTTGTCTTTGCTAATGCTTGATATAACTGGTGTTTTGTGAGTCTTTGTGCTTTGCCTTCCAGATACAGCTGGGTATATAGAAAAATTTCTGGGAGTAAAATTCTTTGTTTAATCAGTGGCTGCGCTGTGATGTTATGCTTACTGTACTTGCATTTGTATAACCTATAGTTAGTTATGTGAGCTGTTTTTCTTAAAGTTCTCTGCCAAGTTGCTTGCTGTTTAGGAGAAACACATGCTATCAGAACTTGATCTCAGCTTTTTTGACTATTATTGAAAAAGTGCTGTGATGGCTCATGACTATGCTAGAACTTAGATGAACTTTCTCATCAAGTGTATTTAGCTTGAAAAGTATGTTCTGGTGTGACTAAATCTACTGGACAAAATCTATTATTTTTATGTTGAGCTAGAATTAGGTTGACCTCAGATAACTTAATATAATGCAACTTAGCTTTTATGCTACTCCTTTCACAAGCTATGCTACTCCTGGGAAGATTGCATCACTTACAGGTTAAACATGATGAGTTACTTTTACCATCTTCCGTGATTTTGGAACTGCTTAAAAACAAATAATTCAATGTCTAAACCTTTTCTAATTATTAGCTTACACTTTCCATTGAAAATTTAAGTCCTATTTGTAAAAAGTACACGTGTTTTTCTTCTTCAGATTATATCTCCTACGGCATTGTTCTTGGCTGCGAAAGTGGAAGAACAGCCACGGAAGCTGGAACATGTTATTAAAGTAGTAAATGCGTGTCTTCATCCTCATGAGCCACAACTGGATACAAAGTGTGATGTAGGTCAAAGTCATGATTTAAAGATATTCAGATGATGCTTTGTCTCATGAGCTGCTGCATTGTCTTGACTGGATTATTGCTATCTACAAATGAGAAAAAACTTGTTTGAACTATTAAGTAATACAGATCTCTTGTATTACTTAATAAAGCTAATTGAGCACTGGAATATTTGAGTTATGACAGTTGGACAGAGTTATGACAGTCCTTGAACTTGCATTATTGCTAAGACTGGTATAGTAGGAGTCTACACAAGGCATTAAAGAGGTTTCATGTGTGGTTCTATAAGTCTCGTGCTTCATGTAGACTTCAAGATGCTGATGAAGAAATACTCAATCCGAGGCTTACTGTGTGCCATTTTCTACACTGTGTTTTAAGGGATGCCATACAGATGTCATCTCTGCTGTACGTTTGGTCTTCCTTGCATTTGCCAGACTTTGTGCAGCTCTCGCTTCATTTTATTTCTTTTTATGATGCTTCTTAGAACCATGTGTATGAGCAAGTAAGATGGAAATGCATCAGTTACTCTGCGTAATGGTCTGGCTGAGCTAGTTATGCCCTGCTGGATCTGAACTGGCAATCAAAACTATTTGCCATGCTCCCTGTTCATGAAGTGACACACGGAGCTGTATTAGATACATATTTGAGCCCAGACTAAGGCTGGTTGAGTATGTCCAGCTGTATTTTAATGTACTTGTCATAACCTCCTTAGAGATACTTGAGTTAGTTTGCACTGGCAAGCCTCCACAATGTGTCTAATGTCCCCCACTCTCCAAAAACAAACAAAAAAAAAAAAAAAGCAAAAAAAAACCTCTGCTACAAGTATCAAATCCAGGGTAAAGAAACTTTGCTGCCAGGGGTGGTTAAGCTGGTATAACTAAACTTGCAAGAACATACTAATGGATACAGCGAAGCACTGTGAATTGTCAGTGCCCTGTGACATGGGTAGTGCTCTTTAATTTATATTGATCATGCCTATTAGTTAAAAAGGAAGTGTATAATTGAAATATCGAGACAATAAATACCTGTGTCTTGACGTGTTTGCTTGTTTGTTTTAGGCATATCTTCAGCAAGCTCAAGAGCTGGTTATACTTGAAACAATAATGCTTCAAACTTTAGGTATGTCTTCCTAAATACCTTTTGTGCAGCCAGCTTCTCATGAACCAGTAATGGGACCCAGGTAGCAGAATTTTTTTTGATGCACTGCTAGTATATTAAAATTTCACTAGTTTTTGCATGTAACTTGTGAGTCTAGTTCCATATTGTGCTCATTCTGGAGAGAAATGTTATACCAGTACTTCTCAAATGTTTGGATAGTTTTTTGATGGAGTAAAGAAGTATACCCGTCAAAATAATAGTAATGGTGTTGATGTTTCTTTATGTGAGGTAGCATGTACTAAGTTAGCTGTGTGTGTTCTGAAGCAAATGGTAAAAGCTTCATGCCAAATGTTCTTCCCCATTTTGTCTTTAATAGAAAAATGTGATTGCGTAGGGTTACTGCCTCTGAACATCAAAATGTGCACTGTTACTGTTTAATGGATTCAGGTAATTCCAGAATCTGATAAGAAGTTGTTTTAGCTTTAAAGTGATGTCAATAAAGACAAAGCTGGCAGGCCTGAGAACACTGACTTAAATACCACTGAGTGTGTGTGATTAAAAAAAAATAAAAAAAGTTAATAGTAGTGACCCATTTTTTAAAATAGCTCTATAAACAAAGATAGCTTTCTGGAGTGACTGGCCTATAAATTGTCTTAGTTGGTAATCTCATGGATGCAACATGTCTGTTAGTCCCAGAAATGATTGAATAAAGTGCATGCATGTGCACACGTTTCAGTGTCCGTGATGCAGCTTGTGCTGACTTACAGATGTACTGGAAACTGTTCTTATGTCGTTCTTTAAAAATGCAGTAGCTTCACAGACACTATACAGAACTTGAGAGTAATGCAGGAATATTGATCTTTGAAGGGCTCTACTGTTTACCATCAACAATATGAAAGGATGCAGAATAGAAGGTACTTGGAGTGTTCCGTGATCTGTGTTGGGAAGGTTTTGCAAGTATTAGGTCTTAGGGAAAAGGAAGAGTTTTCTGTGTATTTTACAGATGAAAATGTGTTGTTCTAAAATATGTTCTTAACTCTTAAGGTTTTGAGATTACCATTGAACATCCGCACACAGATGTTGTGAAATGCACGCAATTAGTGAGAGGTCAGTGGCTTATATCCCCTTGTGTAAGCTCTTTTTTTTGCCTTTATAGTGATTTGAAGATGTTATTTGTGTAATATGATCTACTATGTTGTCCAAAGTTTGTTTAAAGCTAGTTCCTAAAAGCCTGCTCTTAACATTTAGAGTTTGAAGAGTCCACTTCTCTGTCCTTTATGAATTTTTTGCTTACTTAATAAATTTGATTGAGTGATCTGTTCCATGTCTTCTCAAATTACAAAGCAGTTATTAGTTGAAATCTAAATTCTGGGTTGATTTTCACTCTGAAGTAGTTTCACAGTTTGTGTTAAGTAATGGCTAATGCTAAGCTTTCAACCTTATCAAACCTCACAAGCTGTGGGATATACAGAGTACATACCAAGTCTGCTATCACATGTGAATACTTAACGATGTGACTAATTGTTTTTCTGAAGTAGCGTACTAATTTGGATTAGGTAGTAACAAACTCCTAACCTTTTGTTTTGTGCATCCTCTAACTTGCATGCAGCTCATGAATGAGACTCCAGCTAGAAATTTTTTCAGTATTTTTGTTGAGTTTTGACACACAATTCTTAAGTCTGTTTCCTTCAGATCTTTAAAAAAAAAAAAAAAAATCTCTTATAAGGGATGGGTGTTGGGGAATCAATTGAAAAGGCTCATAAAATAGGCTTTTTGCTTTAAAACATGTCCCTTAATTTAAGAAATGCTTGGAAATGATTAGACTGTAGTTGCTGACCTTTAGTCATTAACTGTTGTCTCAGTGAAGAATAGCTAAGTTTAAGTTCTTCAAAGGTCTTCCTCCCCCTGTGAAATATCAGAAGGGTAGGTACAACATAACCAGGTTGACTTAGGCTTGTTTTGTAGTGATTCTAGAAGTAAGGTCGTTCTTTGAAAGGGAAAAAAAAGCTTCTTTCTCACTTTAAAGTAGCTTACTAGAATTTGAGGAGAGCTGGTGTTGTATGTAGCTTATTTGCATACGAAGTAGCTTTATTGCAACCTTGGGTATTACAGCATTCTTTGCTTTCTGTCCAGATTTGATTGTGACTCAGTGCATAATTGCAGCTAGTGTCTTAATAGATTGCATTGGCAGCTCTGTAAGGTTTTGCCTTGAGTTTTCTTAGCTGTTGGCCAACATAAATGTTAGCACATTTTATTGATACGCGTGAGCCTCAGTGCTTCATCTCAGTGTCTGGGGGGAGCAGGAAGGCAGTGGTAAGCAGTAGTGTGAATAGTTCAGGACTTCCACATTCGTGTGTGTGTGTCTGATGGAAGCTTACAGTCACTGTTATGTAAACTTCATTTCCTTTAGTCAGGGGTGGATACTGCTCTACAGTTCAGCTGTTTCCTGTGTGTGCTGTCTGCCACTTTTGTGTACTAACAGTTGGTGCGCTCTAGGTACATGTTATGATTAAAACTTTAAAATTTAAAGCTAGTATTTAATGTCAGTGCAGCTTAACAAGGTACTTAAAATTCAAAATGATATGAAATTTTGAAATCTGAAGACTTCACTGAGGAATGGAAGTCTGCACGCCTCAAGAACTGGTGCAAGATGAATTTAATACAATTGTTGCTTGAAAAGCTACTGAGCTGGGTAGGTGTGCTTCTTAGTGTGTGTACATATATGAATAGAGTTCTTGTTAGCATATTCCCCCCCTGGGGTGGTATGGGCTGTGAACGTGAGACTTGAATACCTAATTTTTAGACATGGCAAAAATCCATAAATTTAAAACATGAAATGTGAAAAATGTAGTGGTGTTTGAAAGTTAATTCAGAATAATTACTGTGGAATCTTAGCTGTTTGTATTGAGTGGATAAAGATGGATTTCTGGCAGTGATACTGTGATATGATTTTTCCCTCTTAATATCTACTTCTTGGACAGTGTTGCTTTAATGTAGATAGGTTCTAGACTTGGATATCCAGTCCTGAAGCTTTCAGTGTATACTGAAAACCACTGTCTGTGGTAAGCCCTCAATGCTGAAGAGATTGATTGAGAAGTTAAAGCAATGTAGGGTTACTTCATGCGGTTCTGGTAATTATTCCAGAAGGCAAAGTAAGTTTGTCTTACACTAAAGGAGATTCATTCATCCAAGATTATTATGATCAAAACCTTCAACAGTATCTTTGAAAGGAGAGGGAAGGGAAGAAGATAACTTGGCTGATTGTTTAACTGTCAGAGGGTGCAAAGTTAGCTGAGGACTTAACAAGTCCTGAGTGACTTAATGAGGCTTTTTGGCTCAGCACACGTGCGCTGAATTATCATGTCAGGAGAAAAGCCCTGCTTTCTCAGAAAAGCTGGCTAAAACTTACATTTAATCACAGAATCACCAAGGTTGGAAAAGACCTTCAAGATCATCCAGTCCAAACATCCTCCTATCACCAATAGTACTCACTAAACCATGTCCCTCAACACAAAATCCAACTGTTCCTCAAACAATCCAATATTTCCTTAAACAATGAATGAATGAAGCTCCTTAATGAAGGAGCTAAGAAGATGCCTGATTCCCTCTATCACTTTTTGTTATCTTGCATCCAGAGTGGTGTGCTTTATGCTCTCACTGTTACCTGTGTTAATCTGTTTCCTTTAAAAAATTATATTCCGTTGATGAGGTTCAAAAGTTCCAGCAAAGTCCTTTGTCAGAAGACCCTCCAGACAGGGAAAAAAAAAACTGTTGGAAGCTGATCTAGTAAGTGGGAACTGCTGCTAATAAACTTAATCTGCTTGAATTTACAACTACAGGAAAAGTTTAATTTGCCTCAAGATTGAAACCCTTCTTGAAAGTCATAGTAGACAAAATAGATTATTGTTGGTAAGGGGTGACTGGGTTTGTGTGTGTTTGTATATGTTGATCAGGGTGTTTAGGTGTAAGATGTTATTCTTGCTTTCAGAGTTTCATGGGTCCATAAAATTGTTCCATCTTTACGGTTTAGTCAGTATAGTAGTCAAGGATGGGTCTGGGCTCAGTCTGTTTTCTGCACCATTCTTCCTCAGTGTCAAGAGACTGAGAAGAGGAGACAGGACCATCATTCCTTAGGATCTCACAGGTCTTCTAAGGAATCTGGGGCAGTGGATCCATAAAGGCAAGCTTCAGTACCCACTCCAAGGATGCTCCAATGATGAAGAGAAAAAGGGAAGAAGAAAAATAAAATCAATCATTTTGATTTGTGCCGAACTACCTTCACTGGCTTGAATTCTAGTTGAGCAGTGAAACTGCCCTAGAGCCAAGACCATCACAGTGCCCTCTTAAGCTCTGGTGCACACTCAGTCTGTTCTTAGCTGCATCTGGTGAAGGGAGAAATCTGTCTCCTTATCTTCATCTTGGGAAGTCTTCCATCATTCCTTTTTTTGTGTTGGTACACAACCTTCTTTTGGAACTGAAGATGGAATCACAAGAATTTCTAAGATTGTTCTCACTACTCTGCAGGTTATAAGGTACCTTGAACTCCCATGATCCTTGCTAGCCATCTGTGGAAATTGCACTGTCAAGTTCTTCAAGCAAACCATAGTGGGGTTAAATCAGGCTTATCAAGTCTGCAGAAGAGATCAATTTGAGGACAACTTAGATCTCAGTACAGTGGTGTGGAAAAAATCTTAGATGTGAGCTGTACTCAAGCCATGCTACAGGCAACTTTTGCATTCTGAACTTTCGCCTCAGTCTTTTACAGGCCTGTTCGCAAGGTTTAGCAGCTTCCAAAAAATAAAGCTGCCAGGACTGATCAGACCTGAAGACCTATGCTATGGCCTTCTCCAGTCCTTTTTAGGTAAAACAAGTGTCTGCCAACAGCTCCATTCAGAGGCCTGTGGGTTTTTTTTTCCCCTCACAACTATTTCAGCAGCCTTCTAGTCTTCTGATATTGATTGGCTTATCCCTGGTCTTTTTTTTTTTTCTGGGGATGCTTGCACGTTTTCTCAGGGTCCCAGCCACTGTGCTCCAAAGGGTAACTTGGCAATTGCATTTTCATGATTATGTCAAGATCAAAGTTAAATTTAGTGTTGAAGAAAAGAATGAGAATATCTTGGAGTTGCAGCAGTGTATCTGTGTGACCATATCCAATAAAAAACATTTTTGCTTCACACTGGGAATTGCTTGGAGTCAGTAGGCTTCCGGGAGTTGTATCAGACAGCCAGTCCTGTTTCAAAATCTTGGTTAAGTAATCCCCTGCCTTACAGTTGCTTCTGCAGTGGTGAGACAGGGTAAGTTTTTTAAATCACTCCTGAATGAAAAAATATGAAACTGATTATTAATGTCCGATATCGGTCATCTGCCCTACATCTTACCAGTTGTAACAGGCAAGCTGTGCTGGCTTGTTTTAACCTGTGTACTTAATATGATTTCGGGAATGAACTTTCCTCTACTTTGCTATAAAGGAAATATAGGAACCAGGATTTATTAGTTTTAATTTTAGTGGGCAGACTGTACTGAAGAAGAACTGCTCTAAATGTAAGAGAAGAGTTTGGGACAGTTGTTTTCAATTGTGCCTTGTCTTTACAGAGAGTTTTAATTATTGAGCTGAACTTCCTTCTGATTTTGGCAGTGTTGGTTATTTAGCTGTAAATCCATTCAAACAAGTATGATACTGCTTGTAGTGTAGGTAAGGTATTTATCACATTAATTTTTTTACTGAGGCTAAAAATGTTTGTTTCAAGATGTGATTCTTTTCTTCCAGGTATGTGTTTTGATTTACTCAACTTTCAAGCTGATGTTAAATAGAAGTTTTCTGGCATCTGCTTTTCTTCCTTTTTTGAAAGTGCCATTTCACTAAGAGTAGAGATGCCTCTTGGTCCAGTCCCTTAATTACAACATGCTGTAACTGTCCAGAACGTAGAAATTATTGAAGGTCCTTCAGACATTACTTTGAAAAACAAAGAGCAAGACATCAGTTTCAGTCTTGTTAAACCATTCTGTGTTTTCATTTGTTTTTATGATCTTAGTTTAGTTTTTCTTTTCGGTAATATTGCCTTGTACTTTTTTTTTTTTTTTTTATGAAAGGGAGTGGAAAAGGTTGATCTCCATGGTTATCTGGCATAAACTACCACTGTAGTTTGCAAACTAATTATAGTATAACCCTGTCACGTAGCTCGCCTTTTGATTATCATGGATTAGCAGAATTTGTGTGCAGGAATGGATCCTGTTACCCCGTTCCTTCCATGTTATTTTCAGATTATGGCACTGTCTATCTGCGTAGCGTGAAGAAAAACCTGATTTATACTCTTTGGCAATCATTAAAAATAGCTAAATGATTTTAATACACTTCTTTTTTATTAAATGTTAAAGGCCACTGCAGTATTTCTCAAATTTAATCGAAAGATCATTTAAAATAAAGTTTTGTGACAGTATACCCTTTGACATAAAATTCAACAATACACTTTCTGCAGGTAGCACTGATTTCAAGTGATAGCGTCAAAGTAAGAATTCAATGAAGGCTGCATTCAATCTTCAATTAATACCATTGTGCCCAGCTATCCCATTATGTACATGTTACAGTAAGTTCTTTTACTTGAGTGAGGATCACTGGGGTTTCACTGGTAGGGGTCAATGCTAGATGGTTGTAACAGTGTAAGTCATTGGCTTTTTGTCTGTGGTATGTTGCAGTCTCTTGCATATTTTTTTCTGACAAAAATGCAGTTGTTTACTACTTATCAGAAGCTTTGACACAGGTTTAACAAGTGTGGAAGAAAATGATACGAGTACTGTGCTCTTGATTAGAAGGAGCAGAAAGCTTGTTTTTCTAACCATCTAGCTTGGGAGCTGTGTTCTGAGGTTCTGGGGAGAAACGTGGTTACAGTTTTATGGGGGGAGGTGGGTTCTCCAGCCATACTGTCGTGTTCCTCTCTAAGAGCAGAACTTGCATTGTAGTGTTTGGTTTTTATAGACTGCCTTGCTGCAGTCTGCTGTTTGGGTGGGGGGAGGGAGTCGAGTATTTCTAGAAGAGTGCTTTCATGTATGAGGCTTTAGTGGGGTAGATAAGGAAAGGGAAACAGTTCTATGGGCTGAGTGAAGGGAGAGTCAGTGGACCAAAGGCCTGGTCCATCTCCAGTTACTGAATGTAATGGACACTTTTGTACCTTGGAAAGACTTAAAAGGCTAGCTAGTTAAATTCAAGTCAGTTCTGTGAAAATAGTAAATAGTGCTTTTGGAAGGTAAAAACTTTTAATTTTGGAATGAACCTGATAAGTTAGCATAGATCCTTAACCACTTTGTTTTTCTTTTTCTTACAGCAAGCAAGGATTTGGCACAGACATCCTATTTCATGGCTACCAACAGGTTGTTATCCTGAACCTCTTTGTTGCACTGTTGTAGCACACTATAGCTTCCTTTACTGCAGGGCCCCCTACATGTGTCTTACCCTTGTTGCAACAGGAGACTGGGCCATCTACAGTGGTGGTACCTTTCTGTTTGCAGTGCGGTGTATTGTACAAGGGCTTGATGGCACAAAGGGGTTAAATGCACAATGAGAAGTGTAGTGGTGCTTTCTGATGACATTTTCTCGATTGTGAGTGCATAAGTCTAAAATTGGTAGCCTGAATAGCAGCTAAAGATTACAGAGAGCTAAACTTAACCTAGAAATTCGAGGATCTTGGTAAGTACAAAACTATTTTTAGTTTACACTTCTAGTTAATGGCAGTTTTCTCTTAACTTTAAATATGTTGATCCAGTCTTAACTTATAAAATTATAGTGGGCCTCAAGTCTTTTCATCTGGTTGATTTTTATTTTTTTTTTTTCATTTCAAATAGACTAGAAGTAATCCAGTGTTCTTCCTTTTAGAAACAGCTCTTTAATCTTAAATACGTGTTTTAAAACTTAAGTACTTCCATAAATTTGAAGTTAATTGATTCCAGATGGAGACTGTGTATGGATAGGCTGTTGTAGAGAGACAGAATTTGAGAGTAGGCTTTAGTGTTGATTTCATGATGACTGCAGTTTATTTCTTGCAAGACAACGTTGCACTTTATTAGGATTACACTAGATCTATCTAGTATTTAAGTAACATCTACTGGTTGGTTAGTTATTCCAGACAAACATTTCTTGGTGGTTCTTTAGTGGGCAGATTTCTGTATTTGAAGTAGCTGTTAAGCTGCAATGAAGCAGTGAAGCTGAACCGAAGCCTCTGTGCTGCTGCCAGCTGGAAGCTACAGTTGAGTTCACAAGTACCGCAAACTCAGGCATGGTGAAAGCTAAGCTCAAAAGTAATTCATTTGGCCTCTGTGAAACTTTGGGTATCTTCATCTAATCATCTAAACCAAAGACTGTATAATGAACTGTATTTTCCTTTAGCGTAGGTATAATTTTAATTGTCCATATTACACTAATTTCTTTTTTAGTGCTTATGTAAAAAAGTGGTGAATTTATTTACTATTAACCGGTCTTTTTACAGGAACAGCAAATTAAGCGTTGTCAGATAAATGCCTTGCCCTTTGTTTTACTAAGGCAGTAAGGCACCTTAAGAATTTAAACAGAAAAATGTTCCATGAACTGCTGCTGTTTAACTGCTGTTGTTTGACAAATGATCTTAAGCTGTGTGTTAATGGCTGATTTGTTTGGTTTTCTTGTTTTACATGTTTGATTTCCTTTGGTTCCTCATTACAAAATTTGTGTGCAACAGTCTTCACCTTACTACGTTCTGTCTTCAATACAAGCCTACAGTGATAGCTTGTGTGTGCATTCACTTGGCCTGCAAGTGGTCCAACTGGGAGATTCCAGTATCAACTGATGGAAAACACTGGTGGGAATATGTAGATCCTTCAGTTACTCTGGAATTACTAGATGGTAAGTAATGCTGCCTTTTCACATCTTGCAAATGCTTATTAATGTGGCTGTAAAAATAGTAGCATAGTATTGTAAGAGCATGGCTTTAATTCCAAAACAAATTTCACTGATTTCACATACTGAATCTTCAGGTAAGACAAAGGTATAGGACAGGGAAGAACTTAGGAAGATGGTTTTGAAACCCATCTTATTTAAACTTGTGAGCTGGGGTTTCCATGTACCTTTCATAGGTGCAGGTCACAGTTTTGCTTTTAAATGTGTTCCAGAGCAAGGAAACCAGGCAGACATCTGTGCAAGTCCATGTAGTTCCGATAACTTTATCTGTATCAGTGTTCAGATTTCTGGTTTCCCTGTCACTGAGACAACTGTTCTCAAGTCATAACATAACGTTGCCAAATTAACAAAGGTAATTCTGTGTTAACAATTTGGTATCACCTGTGATTATCTCAAACTCTTGCAGAAATGGTGTTCTCTTGTTTGAACGTGCTATCCTGTTAGTTTGTGGATTCCGAAGTTCCAAAGACAGGAACTGCATTTACTACAGCGGAGTCTGAATTTAAAGCCTGTTATAGAGGTGGTAGTTTCTAGGGTTCTCAAATATTTTGGTCTTTGCTGGTAGTTCTAGATGGAAGAACTCGTTTCAGAGGAGTGGTAGATGTCTGCTGGCGTTATATGGCTGACCATAGCTCCCCATGTCCTGCTTTTCATGTCTGCTGAGTTTTTATTTCTTAATGACAGAATTGTTTGAAAGTGAAAATCTAAGCAGATGCTATGTGAAGCACAAAGCCAGAATGAACTCGAAGCTGAGAGTTCAAATGCTTTTGTTTTGGGGCTCCTTGTTACCTGTAGCCTGAAATACTACTCTGCCTTCTCATCTGGCTGTTGGCTATGCGTGTGTGGTGAGCAGGCATCACTGTGGTTTTTAACATCTTGGAAGATGTTCTGTAAGCCCCCAGTGGACACCACTAAATTCTTGAGCATTTATGGAGCTGGTGTGTGTAATTGGGACTCAACAGTGGATTAAATTGATG
>NW_024962273.1:6111766-6216766 GCF_019238085.1 Lagopus leucura | reverse complement strand
TAAGGTGCTGATTCAAAAGAACTTTCCTATTTTGATTCTAGGAAATTATGAATTCTTGTGGACAAAATGTTACTATGCTACATTGAGATTCAAACTGATTTTTGGTTTCTCTGTTTAAAAAAAAAAAAAGTCCATAAAATTCATTGGTTTTGGTTTTCAGTGTAACTGTAAATATGTGAAACTGTATTTGTCTTTGTGTTTGAAGCTAAATTTGGTGTGGTGGTAGTGAAGGATTAGAGGGAGGGAGAGGATACGCAACAAGATGCCAGTGTTCCCTGGCTGAAGCCCACTGCACATCATTGAGTGGTGTGGATTTCAGCCTGGGTAAGGTGTTTGAAATAAGTGAAAATTAATGGGATCAGCATCAGCCTCACTGAATAAATGCAATAAAAGGCTAACTGACAACACTATTATTCTGTTCCTCACTGATTACAGGGTTTTTTGTTGTTGTAAATTTGAGCACATGCATTATGTAATTTGTAAAATGAAGTATTAGTGGAGACCTTGCTACAACACTATTGAAAATCTTCCCTTTTTGTGAGATAGGAGGTTTAGAGAATAGTGAGATTCTTTTGTGTGTTGAATCTTAGTTCTGTTCCTAATGGTGGAAGTGCTGACATGTATCTCACTGTGATCTGGTACTTCGGTATTTGCATAAACCGGCAGTCCTGTATGTTCTTTTGGCAAACTGTAAATATAAATGTTTCATATTAGCATAGCTGAATTTTTGAGGTACAGACATTTGTGTGGGATTAGAGAACTTTATTTCTAAGAACTTGTAAAAAAAAAAAAAAATATTTTCAATAAAATTCCCTACCTCACCTCTATTGTGCAGAAATTATCCCATTTCCTATGTTCAGTTTTCTGACTTCATTTGTAGATGCAAATATCTTTTTTGTTATTAGCAAAAATAGTATTTTCCATTAAATCAATCAAATAGTGAACTACTTTAAATTTGAAGCATAATTTATTTCCTTTGTTTCCTTCACTGTATGGTGCTCAGGTTTAGGAACACATGGTAAATAGTATTTGCACACAACAGAGGCAAATTCTGCAAGTTTTTATGGCATCTGGAGCGATGCATATATCTGTTCCCTAACTCTGCCTGTGTGAATTTAATTGTAAAGGGATTGGCCATGGTTGATACCGCTATGGTTTTTTTGGTACCTTCATGGCTGGGGGGAGGAAAGTGAAAGGGGAGGAGGGGAGTGACAGGAGCCTTCTCTTTGTAAAACCATGGGTGGAAAGGTTCCTAGTCCCCTTTGTGTAAAGGGGATTTGAAGAAACAATGTGTTTGCTTTCTTTAATCGCAGTTGTAAATACACATTCTGAGATCTAAAAATAGAAAACAAAGTCTAAAAGATTTCCAAGTTACTCTAAGATGAGCTGGCCAATTAATCCATCCTTTCTCTGAAATATTTAACTCCTTACGCTTTGGGGGGCTGGAGGGGAGAGCGAGAAGTTCTCCCTCATGTTGCTGCAGGGAATGACATTCCTGGAGAAGGAATAGCCTGCAGACCTGGATAGAGTGAACTTAAATCAATAATCTTTACTCTTAAAAGTCGGAGGTACTTGGTTTTTGTTCCTTATGTTCCCCCACTCAGATTGAACCAATTTTCTTGCCATAGTTCAGAGGCTGTTTTGACAATACCTGTAAACCTCACTTTCTGAAGCTGCCTCATGGCATGGGCCCCTTTGGGAAATAGGGCAGAAAAGATTGGTCTGCTCTGGGGGTTGGAATCATTTCCTCAGGAGAGATTTTGATCTTTTTAGTTTGTATGCAAGAACTGGACTTGAGATAGGGTTGTAGCAAATAGCACCAGTTCCTGCTGAACTTTGTGAGAAAAGCGTGCAAGATGATTATAGTTTTGAGCCCAAATCTTAAAGATTGTGGGTTTTCTGGGCTTGATGTCTGTGTCCTTCAGAAAAAGATCAGTGCATGTATTTTGAGAGGAATATTTTAATGTCATTGGTGTCTGTAGTTTCAAGGCCAGTGCAGAATAGTTGGGTTGGCAAGTCTTAAGAAAGCTAACTTGTTCCTGAGTGACAGCTCAGAGCTTTAAATGTTATTAATAGAATAAATATTAGGTGTCCTCTAAGAAGGTAAAGGGACGTGCTTTCACACGCTCGAATTTTAACTCCAAACGTTGAGGAATCTTGGTGTTACAGTGTAGCTGTACCTGCTCCCTGGTAGCTTGCATGCTTTTATAATGCATTCTTCGCTGCTCTTTTGCTTCTGGCCCACAGTTTTAGGAATAAATACTGTGCTATATATAAAAGAAAAAACTGAAGGCTTGCCCTCCTTAAATATGATAAATCATAAGGCAAGTGTCCCTTTTCTGAGTCAGTCATCATATATTTAAAAAAAAAAAAAAAGATTTAAGGTTTTTCAACAGTTTATCTGAACTATCTGGATTCTGATGTGAAAAATCTGTCATCTCCCTATGTCAGAAATATGCAGTTGTCAGACTTGTCTGTAGAATGTTCTACTATGCCAGACCCAGCTGAGCTGCCCGAGATGCCCCAAGTCAACATGACTGTTTAGCTGTGCTGAACACATGGCTGGTATGCAGTTGCATATCCTTGGGTCTCAAACATGCTTAAGCTTAAAGAATTTTTGTTGCAAGCACTGGCACTGGACAATGATCTCTCTCTCTAAATCCAGTTAAGCAAAAGCAAAAATTCACTTTCATATTCTGGTAAAATTCTCAGGTTCAGGTTTAAAAACTTTAATGCTTATTAAAAAAGTGGAAATTAATTAGCTGAACTAAACATTACATTCAAACTCTAAACAACAATTACTAACATGAATAGTAGGGACTTTAGCAGAGGATGTTAGTTTTGCATATAGGATGTGCGTAAGGAGGAAGGTTCATAGCTCTGAACGTTTATAATTAATTGCATGTCTTAAAGCATTCCCACTTTTTCCCTGTTCCCAGTATCATTTCATGTTAAACAAAAACTCATGTTTACGTTGCAGCCTTTTTGGAGACATTACCTTAATCTTAGAAGAATTGATATACTTTATGGACATAATTATGTACATCCTACTTGAGTTCATGTGCCAGGGCTTCTACCTTTATTCAGCAAGGTACTTCATTGTGAAGATGCTCAAGTTACCATGGATTTTGACAGGAGGACCAGCCAGTATTCCTCAAAATGGGACTGATAACTGTTTAAACTTGGAAGATTTCTGTAATGCTAAGATTTCTCTTTATACTGGCATGATGTTCTGTTACTGTAATGTGACATCATACCTACAGAAACTATTAATAAAGAATTTTGCTAGAAGTACTGATTTCTCTTCATTTTTATGAAATTTAGACCAAATAGCTCTCTGAAGTCAGGCTACTGGAATAATATAAGATTTAAAAGCTATTTAAGTAACTGAAGAGTTTGACGCTCTGTAGAAAGTTGATGTTCTACAAACCAACTTTTTGTTGCTTTCCTTCTTCCCATTTTGTGAAACGCCTATTTTTGATATCACTGCTGGTGCAGAAATCAGGGCCTTTAACTTCTGAGGGCTCAGCCCCTAAAAGTTCCAGGGCTGAATTTTACTGCATTTCTTCTTAGAACCCAGCCACTCACATCATAAAGTTCACCACATTTTGTGTCTTATTCCCCCAAAATCTTTACTGAGAAAGAAGCCCCACCAGGAAGAGGACAGTCTGAATTCTGATACCTGCATCATCTTCTATAGATGTATCAGAATATTTTTCAAATTTATTCTCATTGCATTCAGTTAATAGTAGGTAGTAGCCAGTTAGTGTAACTACCCATAAAAAGGTGCAGACAAAGACTATGTCATCTACATGGTGCTCACTCAAGTGTTTCTCAAAATAGTTCAAGTCTCAGGTAAAGGATGTTCAAAATTAGTAGTAGTTTCTTGAGTGATTCAAATGGTACCTTACAGCCTTTGCAAACGAGAAAGGTAATGCTTCTATGCTTCTGCTGCTCTGTATCAGCAAACAGAAGTTTGAGAATTACAGCATGTCGCTTGGATTGAAGAGGGCAGCTGAGAGAATCCTATCAATGTGTATCCATTCCTGATGAGGGGCAATCAAGAAGATAGAGCCAGACTCCACTGTGTTATCCAGTGGTGGGACAAGAAAAAGTGGGCACAACTTGAAATACAAGACAGCCTGCTGAAATATTTTCAGTATGAGGAGATTGGAACACTGGAACGTGTTGCCTACAGGAGCTGTAGAGTGTCCATATTTGGTGATACTCAAAAGCCAAAGTAACTGAGCAATCTGTGTCTGCAGCCCTGCCCTAAGCAGTGCAGTTGGAATATACCATCTCCAGCTGTCCCTTCCAACCTCAATCCATCTGTAACAAAAAACTGTCCATAAAATCCCATGCATTGTTAAAAAAGAAGATGGTCTCAAATCTCAGATGCATAATTCTAGAGAGACTAGGAAATTACCTTGATGTTAGCTTAATAAAAGTACATCTGTGTGCAGCTGGGTATCTCTTGTCATTATCACCACAGTATCCTGAGGTTGATAAACCTCCACAGAAAAGGATAAGAAGGACTGGTATGTGTGTACTGCATAGTTTTTTCCATTCACCAGCTACAGTTAAAAGGCCCATTTAGCTGAACAACAACTTCAGTACGTTTTATGCCAACATAATTGTGTGGTTTGGAGTTTCAACAAGATCTTCACAGACACATTTAAAGACTATCTATGAGCTTGAGAAGAGCTTTCACAAAGCTTTTTGCATCTGTAAAGCTTTCTGCTGATACCATTCATGTTCCATAGGTTTTTACAGAAAATCAGAACTCCCAACTTACCTTACTTGTCATGTGCTCATGGTAGCAGGTTTTTTTCCCCTCTAGAATCTCCTCAGAAACAGCAAAATGTGTGACCTTGTGTTCATAGTGAATGAATGCCCATTCCATTGAGTACAGATGTGACAACAAAATGTTAAGCACTGTCTAAAAATAGACTCACTGTCTACACAACCAATCTGCAGTATGTTCTGCTGTTACTTCTAACTCCAGTTTGTTCTGATCTTTTTCACAAGCAGAAATACTTTTCGTAATAGAAAATGTATTACTCACTTGACAGGAGGTCTGAACGATTCACTGTCTTCCTTTCAAAAAGGGATGGTCCAACAGCTGCAGAGCAGAAGGGCGTTCATGTTGATCTCTGCATTGAGGATTTGAAAAATCAGTACATCAAATGGATGTGCATGCATGGTATGTAACTATTTGTAAAAGCTAAATGCATACTAAGGCATTTATTTTTTTCTTATTTCTCCAGAGATCAGTCGTTTTTGGGTTGTTTTTCGAAATTTATTCTTTGGTTGTTTTTTTTTTGTTTGTTTTGTTTTGTTTTGTTTTGTTTTGTTTTAATAAGACTGACAGAAAGGATGGCAGAATTTGTGGAAAGATGCAGTTGGCATTTATGACTTATAAAAGTGGAATAAAAAATCATTCTTCCACTAAAATCTTTCCAAAACAGAGTAATCCTGTAAATTTGGCTGTTTCAGGTGCAGAAAAAATTTAAGGAACATGACAACGATTTGCCTGAACTTGTGTCTGTCAGTCTATTCTGTCATCTCCAATCAACATAATTCACATTAACGAGGCCATTTGGAATTACAGCATTTCTAGAACTGAGAACTAACCTTTTCAGCCCTCAGTTTGGACTTATTTCAAAAGCAAAACAGGAAAAAGGGTAAAGGATGCTGATTTCCTAAATCATAAACTAATGGGAAAGAAAGAATGAAGGAGTCACTTACATTTGTGTCACAATGAGATGATATAGAAAACTTTTGCCACTATCGACACACATGAGGTTTTTGTTCATTTTTGCTGCTGGTGGTTGTTGACTTTCAGTTTTTATTTTGTTTGTTTATAAGGTCAATACTGTATTAAAAACTCTACCTGTGTATTTCCTTCTACCTTAACAATTCCTACTACCTTCTAAATACTGTTCTCTCTGAGACAAAGTGTATATGATGTTGCTGACAACAGTTTTTCTGGTTACTGTTACGTGGTTCACATCTAACCATAACAATTCTAATCCAAAGATTAGAATTAAAACTTCCTGTCTCTGAGGCCACTACCATGCCCGCTAAATAACATGCTTCTCCCTAGTGACAAAGTCTGATCTTCAGATATATGTAAAAGGCTGCTATTAATTTGCTATTCATTTCATAAAGATTTCCAGTTAAAAAGCTACATACCTGGTTAAGCATGCGTGCACAAAGTCCACTGCAGTTCCAGAGAATCGATCAGGTAGGGAAGGCATCAGTCCTCTGTGAGCTCCAATATAGAACATGGCTGCTACCCTGTCCATGGAAGCCAGTGGTGGTTTTCCTGTTGCCATCTCAAACACTGTGCAGCCGACGCTCCAGATGTCTGATTTCCTCCCATATCCAGATTCAGTGATAACTTCTGGTGCCATCCAATATGGAGTCCCATGCACAGACTTGAGCATCTCGCTGTGTGTGCCGCTGAGGCTGACCCAAGCTAAACGCCGGGCACAGCCAAAGTCAATTAGCTTCACTATTCCGTTTGGCATGAGCATAACATTATTGCCCTTGATATCTCTATGAACGACACAATTGTCATGTAAATATGCAACCCCCTCTAGAATTTGTTTTGTGTATTTACAAAGGACAATTTCTGGCAACGGACCAAAACGATTAAGAATACTGGAAATTGAGCCACCAGGAACAAACTCCATGAAAATACTTAAAATGTTGTCTTCCAGACAAGTTCCTAAGTAAGTTACAATATTGACATGCTTCAATGTCTTCAGAAGATCAACTTCCTCATGCAGCTTCTGGTACTCCTTTTCTGTAGTCAGTCGATCCGACGTATCCAAAACAACCTGCTTTACAGCTATTAACTGTCCCTGGTTTGTCAGTCCACAGTACACCTACAACAAAACTAGCATTTATTAAAATGAAACATGAAATTAAAGTGTATGATTACTTATTTTAAATTACTTCCTTTTTTTCTGTCACCTGTCATGTCTCACTGTATAATGCAAAATATTTAAGTTATTTATTGAATAAGAAAGTAGTCATTTAGAAGGTAAGACATAATTCTGAGATAACCGGTGCATCCCCTAGCGTACTGAGACTGCAACTTACTGTGCCATAGGCTCCCTTTCCAAGGACTTCACCTCTTGTCCACATGATAGTGTCTTTGTTATTTACATTGCTTCCTGGTACTTGAGTAGATTCCTCAAAGTTCAGCAGTCCACTTTCTTCACTTGATGCCAGAAAGGATTTTCTGTAACTCTGCTTGGAACATGATGGTTAGTGTGAGGAAAAGGAAAGGAGGAAAAAGACCCCTTATTATTGTTATTTTTTTACAGACAGTAACTCTCATCTAGCATTAATCTTTTCTACAGAATTACATATATATATAATCCTTGCCTGGCACATCGATACAATGGCTATGCTACCTAAGACTACATAAATATTTTCAAATATATATCACGATAGTAAACAAGCTGAAGATTACAGCACCCCATCTTTTTTGTCATTGAAAGCAAGCCAGGAAGAAGGAACACTTACAAGAACAGAACATATATTGGCTTACTATTTTATTTTATTTTTTGGTCATATAGCTAAAGTTTGCTAAGGGGGAATACAACAATTAATTTGCCCTAGGTAACATATATAATCCAAGCCTCATGAAAACAACTTGGAGGGGAATTCACAAGAAGAAAAAACTGCTTAAAAAAAAAAAACAACAAAAAACAAACCACTAATAATTACTGCACCCAGCCACAGATCCCTAGAAGTATGAATGGAGGTATAACTGGCATTTGTGTTTGCAGAAGCATAAGGAAGTGTATCGAAACACAGTGAATTAATCTTCCTTGTAGATTTGTAGTTTAAATGGAGGAAAATCTAAGACGGTAAAGGAGAAGCAGTACTGGCAGGTGTCATTAGTAGGTAAGGTTTCGTCACAGAGCAAGGGCCAGAATACAACTAAGCCTTCTGAGCTTGAAGTTTAATTAAACATTACTTAAACAAACCTGATAAGCCAATACTTGTAGTTAAACCAATTAAAGTAGCCTCTCCCTTTTTTTTTTCACTATAATTTCTCAGCATCTAAGTGTTTCTGGCTATGTCAGTCATGCCTAAGCATGCCCATATCAGACAGACAGCATCCAATATCAGTATCCTCATCTGAACACTGGAAGTCCCAGTGGGCAGCTGGCCCAAGGAGAAGAGACTTGGTCATTAATGAGCACATATTACCAGTACTTTAGTTAAGCACTGATTATTGAGTTAACATGAAGACTCATCTTTCATCCAACACTTTGCTGAAGCATCACTTAAAAGAGCAAGCAAGTTACAAAAATTTAATTTTACCTTCTCTAGATCATTATCTACTATTTCTCCATCTCTGTTCATTATTTTTCCTTCTTCTTTAGTACAGGTATTCTGCATTTTAGAACCTGCATATTTTGTTCTTGAAGAACTGATGTCTTTATCTTCGAGCATTAGCAATTCTGCAGCCAGACAACAAAGCAACTCATCGGTTACATCCTTATTACCTGCCCAAGACAAAATGTTTCGACTTGTCTGGAAACTGGGGCTTGTAACATTTGTTGTCTGAATCATTGAAGGCTGAATGAGTTCATTTGCCAAAATACTGTTCTGAGGTGTGAATGACCAACTGTGACTTAATTTGTTTGTAAGGAATTGACACTCCTGTCTATCTGAAAAGGGCAATGCTTCTCCTTGATTTAGAATCTTGAAGGAGGCCCGGTCTGATTCCAGGCTTTTGCAGCCATTCATATCCACTCCGTACTGGGGTACACAGATGTTCTGGTCTGCTGTTATTAAATTGTTACATAGAGCAGCACATTCTGTGCAGACTTTATCGTTGGGCTGAAGAAGACCCTGGCTACAGGAAGCAGCTATCTGATGGTTGGGTAGAGCCTGACTGTCTAGAGACTGCTCCAAAGAGGCTTCTTTAATAGTTGATAACTTTAAATCTGAAAGAATTTCGTTTGGCTTGATTGATTCTGGAAGCTCTTCTAAAAATATAAGCTGATGATCTGTGTCTCCATGAAACAATGTCACGCTACTTGAAGTTTGTATTTGACAATCCGGACCAGAAGATATTACATTATCTTGCTCAGTGTTGCTATCACTCAATTCAATACTGTTGTTGTTTGCATGTAAGCCCTTCTGCTTTTGTTTAGTGACAGATATGGTCTTCTTTGGCTTAGAATGTGTTCTCTTTTGAGTATTTCTTATTCGGCTGCTGTCTCTTCTTTTACTGCAGGTAGAACTGCAGGTGCTACCAGTGCATCCCCCAGGTGGAGCAGAACAAACATCTCTGTAAAAACTGTTCTCAAGATGATCAAGCTGGCGCACGTGGGAATAGACAGGAGTTCCAAACATTTCATAAACATCTGGGCCTTTGTCATTTGAATTTATTTTCTTGAACATATCACTGTATTTCAGTTGTACAAACTCTGAAGCAGATTGTGCATATTGTAGAGAAAGCGGAGTAACAGGTTTCTTTGAGATAACTAGATTTTTGCAACTGCAGGAAGAACTTTGCTTTTTAACTTTCTGAAAACTCTGAAGAAAATTACATTTGTTGGCTTGAGGTATTTTTTTTTGACACTTCAGGAGAGTCTCAGAACCCACACATGGCAGTTGCAAAGACGGAAAAATCTGCCTCTTGGCATTCCTCTTTTGTGTATTATGTTTTATGGAAATCTCCTCAGAAATAACTAAGCCTTCAGGTGTCCTTGTCTTGCTACTCATTTTAGATTTTGATGAACATTTGTTTCTATTCAACTTTATCTCACTTTTGTCACTGTCTTTGCGAGCAAGAACATTGAAGCTCTGACTGACGTGAGGAGGCAGGCTACGAACAGTGCTCCTTTTTTTGGCAGGATGTTTAGCAATGCGTGGTTTCGTAGGTAGTTCTTGTTCAGAGAAAGTAACATGGACAACAGGAACGAGCTCACTTTGACCTTTTGCAGTCACTTCTGACATTGCTTCATTTTCCATTTCAAACTTGAGAAGACACATATTATTTTCTGTTTGTTTTCCAGAACAATCTTGCACTTCTCCAGGAATTACAGCAGCTACAGAATTATATTCTAGGACATGGCAGGACTCAATCACTTCATTTTTACACAAAGAATCTAAATTACAATCACTAAGCATGACGGGTTCACCCTCAGCATCTTCACATGGTCTACAGTGCAGTATTATGTCTGTAACGTTTTCTTCTATATCAGTTTTACAGGAATTCTCCTCTCTTTCTTCCTGCTCACCAGCTCTTAAAATATCAGTGTTTTTTGACACAGGACACAGAGCTGTGGATATTCTACAGTTTTTCACAGCATTATTTGAGTTCAGGTAAAAAAGACAAGAGTCACAAAGATTGTCTTGGATCACAATATCTACATTCTCATAAGCCACTGAAAACTGGGACTTCTGGTCATTCTTTTCAGTATTGGCAGCTGCCTCATCTTCTGTCCATTTCAAATTGTTTTCAATTCCTTCTTTCTTATTGTTAGGGTACTCATAATATTTATTCTTGCTGAAGCAGTACAGGCCTTCTGTTGGAGCGAACTTCTCAGAAATAGTAGCCACAATCACACCTGAAGACTTTTCAGCTTGTCTTATTACTATATTGCCTAACTGATACTGATAAAATTTAGTAGCTGATTTTATAGGCTGAGAAATAGACTTCATAATACTCAAAATATTTCTGATCTTGGTGTGCTTATTGACAAAAATATCATCTAGAGGAGCAAGATGAATGGTTCTTACAGGCTGAAATGTCACTGGTGGCAAATGGAACTGCAATTTCCATTAAAACAAAAAAGAAATTAATGATGTACTACACAGCAGACAAAGGTAAAATCTAATCATTAAGAACCAAACAGGTGAAGGAAAAAACATCAGAGCAGGATATATTGATGGGTATATATTAATTTGACATATTCCTACATTTAACCTAATATGAAATGTAATATCAGTACACTTAGAAAATACATTATTTTTCTCACTTTTACTGATTTTACTCATTTTGTTGTGGTATAGAAAGTGGGATTCCTTGCTACAAGGCACAAGTCACTTTCCATAATCTAAATACAGTAAGCCTTGGCCACACGTACAAGTAATATCATCAGTTCTTAACTATGCCTTATGCTATCTAGCGTGCTTGATACACAAATTCAAAGGCTGGTCAGCAGTTTATTGTGCCAAACTTTTCTTCTCGCTGTGCACTCTCAGTGAACGCAACCCTGTAAAATGTACTACAAGAGAAATTATATTCCCAATGGAACCAGATCTCATGAAAGCAATTTTTAAAAAGCAAAACTGTAAAATTATAACAGTTTGCTATTTCATCCATGGGGGAAAAAAAAAAAAACCAACATTTTTATAAATTATTCATTAGTTTTAAAAGTCATTACTGTAATTCTTCACATGTAGGTCTTCCATGCGTTCAGTGTAGACTTGAAAAGCTCATAAACCATGTCAGATGGAATACAGATTCAGCTCAATAGCATTTTGTTAGAAAATACCACAGTCCACGCTACATTTGTCAGTGAAGTCATACAGATGACTACAAAAAAGCCACTTAGTAACATAACAGCTAATGCAACAGCCTGTTGTGCTTAGGATGTATTTTATTTTCCCTCCCCTCTTTCTTCTCTTCCCCTCCCATTACTTGAAAGTTACTGCACATCTTTGAAAGAGAACAAATTTGAGAATTTAAATACTTTATTGTGATTACTCATATGAACAGTGTGAATAATTTTCTGAAAATGTTTCTATTTTTTGCTACATAGGAAATGGGGACAAAATGAGCTCTAATAAGCCGTATACTTTTATGCAAATGAATGCAAGGGAAATAATTACACAGTCATATGCTCTGAGTACCCATCTGCATGTCTATATTCAACATCAGTGAGCAATCTGCAAGAAATTTTTGTTGCATTCCAAGGACAAGCAGAGGTTTGAATGTGCCAGGGAAAGCAACGAGCAATGTTTTGAAATTCACAGTTCAGGAGGCTTTGTCTGGTCTGCATGGTTTTAGTTTGAATGCTCTGTAATCCCAAATGATAAGCTCTAGAAATCATCAGAGCCTAAGATGTGACATAAAGCTGTATTAAATTACATTTGACATCAACTAACTTACTTTTCTTCAACATTTCCTTCAGTTGGCAATGCTTTTCTTTTCCATAGCTCTTTTTATGAACTTTTGCCAGAACTTGCTGTGAATGCTTTTGTATTCTGCAGTAGGTACACTAAAGTACACAGCAGATTTAACAAGTCTCTAGTTGAAAGGACAATTAATTAATATCTACAAAGACCAAATCCTCTTTTTAAGAAATACAGTGAATTTGATCTTCTGTGGCTTTTAAAGCTCAGTTTAAAAGCTGACTCGTGAAATGACAAGCATGACTGCAAGTACAGGAGTTGCCATACATTTTTGTCAATAATCCTGTTTACACTTCTCACAAAATTTCATGTTAAATACTATTTTAATCAATCATATAAAGTCAGGTTGGTTCTTCAGTTTGGCTTCAATTTTATACAACCCATCAACACAGTAAAATTGCATTGCTTTGTTTTTAAATTCATCAAAACAAAGTATCTAAGGTGTGTAACATACAGAATACGCATACCTAAAATTATGTATTTCCATTTTAAGATGTTCTATATCTTTTTAAAATTCCAACATTTAGCCCTCAATAATCCCTGCTGTAATACAATAAACTAATATAATTTCAAACATTTGCTGATATTTATCATCACATCTATACAAATGCTTGATGTTCATCTGAAAAGAACAAGCAGAGAAAACTACCCAGACTTCTTTTGTATCATTACTTTTAAAGTTTTAGTTTTATACATAATACAATCTTACCTCAGACCTCTTGATCCTGTTTTCTAGTATTGCTATATTAAACCCTTAAAAATCAAAACACATTAGTGTTAGTGAGAAGTAAAACAAACTACAATTTTCAGTACACAAATATTTCAAACTGTAGGGTTCTGAGGACCAGACATTTGTCTAACTTTGGTTGCAGAACTATGCTATAAATCTGCTATAACAAAAAAAGTGGAAAGTTACAATTGCACTTTCTATAAAACACAGTGAAATATCGTAATATAAAAATATTTTATTCTAATAATTTAAACAATTATTTCTTTTAAATTTTAGATGTTTGCTGACTTCAACAAGTAGCTAATTAATTCAATTATGAATTAATTAGTTCCAGGAGGAGGAAAAGAAGTAAAAGAGATGTCATCCCGGCCCTGCCTAGAATTCCACTGTACATTATGAGGGGTCTATTTTATTATACAGAGTAATCAGAATTGCAACATCTTTTTTTATGTTGCTTTTCTTTATCTCCTTCATTCCCTAAATACACACACACATAATTAAAGAAGACAGGCAACATGGCTGAAGCTCACTTCGTATGAAAAATTCATATGAAAAATGTTTAACTTTATTGAATTATTCTGACTTTTAAGCTTGAACTTACTTTGATGCATATCCTTAAAGCATTTTGGAATGTTGGATTCTGGGCATGAGGCCTGTAGCAGAAAGCTGAAGTCAAAGCCATGCCTTATGATCTCTTTCTTCAGCAGGAAAGGTAGAGAGGTGTGCTGTCCCATCTGTAATGTTAACTGCTTTTTACTTTGACAATGTGCCACTTGTTTATCTGGCCACAGTCTGGTTGTTGGTGTTTTTTGGCTAAAAGGCAAAAACAAAAACCAAAATACAATGTGAAAATAAGTGGAAGGCTCCTACTCAGTTCAAATAATCACTCAACTTGGGACTAACAGGAACAAGAAACTCATAAGATGCAAGAATCCCAAAGTGTTTTCTCTTTCTTGATCCATCTAGGAAGCTGTGGCTCTCCCCAGCAGCATCTAACTGCTATGGCAGCAACTGATCACAAATACCAATGAATAACAAACAACACAGACAAAGACACAGTATGAATAGGAAAACATATTGCCCATCTCCCCTTATTGATAAGAACTGATTGCTTCCAGCATGTATTTTTTATGAAAATACATCATCAGGAAAGTATGTCAAAAGAATTCTGAAGACCAGGTGGTGTGCCTTTGTCGTTTATAAAATATGCTATGGCCTGCCTGCAAGAATAGAGGCTGTATGGACAAGACTCAGATTTCTGCCATCTGGTTTCTGAAGAACGGAAAATTCAAGCATGGGGAGGAAAAAAAAAAAGAACTTTGATTGAAAAGAGGTTGAAAATACAGTCTATCTTAAAAGCTGCATGCGAGACAATTGCGTTTCTACTTAGGTCAAACACTGATGTAAAACCATAACCAGAAGTAGTTTCTCCTGTTGTACCAAACCACTTGTTCATGTAGTGCAATATCCTGCCTCTATCTGATCCTGCAAGGATCAGCATTGACACTGGGAAGAAAGAAACGCTATACAACTCACAGCCGTATCTAACAGCTGGCACAAAGCAAATCTTTTCAGGCTCAGACTAATTCCTGCTTTGTCTTCACTTTTGGATACCTAAGCACAAATTAAATATTAGTTCTACTTACCTACTTTTTCCTAGAACTTTGTATGAATCACAGATTTCTTTCACTATCTCATCTGCATTTGGAAGAGCAACAACAGCTCCATGACCTGCATCAGTACATCAGTGTATTAGTACTATATTGATGTATTGCAGAAAACACTAGCATACTGCATATCATTCACTCACCAAAGCAAATATACTTAATTTTGGCCATTAAAATATGATTGAGATGTATCAGGGGAAAAAAAAAGAGCAAATTTGATTTGAATCAAATACTTCCATATACTTTTTGTGGTAAATTTTAGACATTTGAATGCTTAAGCCTAAAATAACTTCACTTATTTTGGTAAGTATAATAATTCAATCCACTTTTAAAAGCAAAGGACATCTTTAAAAAATCCAGTTACATCTCCTATTTCAGTGAAACAGAAATAGAAGAAAAAAATGTGGACAAACTCATTTAGAAAAAGTATTAAAACCAAAACAAATCTCAGGGCTTTTCAAAGGCAGAAATAACTTTAAGTTTGATTAAAATTTTTTTGTGGATGTTTGATTTTAACAAGTGACAAGATCTCAAGCTAACATGGTCCTTTTTCTTCTCCAGATACATATATTCCATTTCACAGATTTCATTTCATTCGTTAGATACCTTCTGTGCTTCTCCTCTTAATTTTCTGCTTTTCAGACATACTGTCCTTAGATGTTTTAAGGTCCTGAAACCTGAGAACATGTATCATTAATTGATTTCCAATCCATCCAAACTAGTAGATCATACTTCACTACTTTGGGATCCTATACAAGATAATAGCAGAATTTTACAAGTACTTGAAATTATGAAAAATTTGTAATTTAACTTAATGTCCAATGCCCCATCCTGCAAATATACAAAACAAAGCAGTCCAAACACAATTATTATTGCTAAAAATTCAGCATATGCTATGAAGAAATGAAAACTCTCAGTATTGTTTGCTGATATCACCCATATACAGCAGACCAGAAAGTCAACGGGTCACATTTAGAAGAAAATCTTATTTTGAACGTATCTTTTATTGCTTATCTTTATTTGATCAAAACTCTGCCTTAGCAAAAGAGATCAATAACAAAAATCTTTCTGAGCATAGAACAGCTCGTACACTGCAATCTCAACAAAGTCTCAGTGATGACTATTTCTGTAATCGTGACGCAGCTCACACCAACCTCTATCCTAAGAAACTCAAAAGATTCTTAAAATTAATCTCAATTTTTTTTTCAGGGTTGGGCTTCTTCTGAAAAACTTGGGCTTCTGTTTCTCAAATGACAAGAATACACGAATTAAGCACAGTGAATTGAAATGAATAGAAGAAAATATCAGCTAGTATTTATATTACATTTCCCACTGTCCTTATTATTTAGCAAACAACTCAGTTTAAAAAATAGAAACAAAAATGTCAGATATGTGTACAAATACACAGAAATAAACATACATTTAAAGATATATGAAAGATAGACTTGAATTCATTAGTTACACGGAGCTACTGAATGCTAGAGAGGAAGATTATAAAGTCCATAATGGAAAATTCAGTAATAATGTGCCTAATATGAATAATGTGTGCATGGACTTTTCTCCATCTAAAGGTAAATAACATTTTCAACATTCATTACACATTTTATTACAAGTTATCCCCAACAGGAACTACCGCTGGCAACGGTTTGGGGTTGGGATTGTTTACTTATTTGTTTAGCTCATAAATACCCATTTTTAGTCATTTCATAAATGCCTTTTTTCCTTTGCACTTGAGCTCAGGGCTCTCAATAGAGCTTCTAATGGGAAAGCAGCCCAGTGTTGCAGTGCTGCCAATGATAAGATGAATGCAACAGATGGCAGGTAGCAACTCTGTCCTTCAGAGTCCTTCAGGATCTTGTCCTTTAGGAATGGTTCTATTTCAAAGTCACAACAGAGGTCAGTGGAAACAAATGGCACATGTAGCTCCTGCTGGATTCAGCATTTTGCCATTTACTGTTAGTTAGCAAATGAATGTGACTTTTGTTTCTCATTCAGCAAAAAGTACACAACATGCCTTCAGCATGCATCAGCCTTCTCAAGAGACTCATCCACTTATCTTAGATTAAATTAATTACAACAATTCTGCATGACACTTGTGTGTGTGTGAGAGAGGAATAGTGCTAATACCACACAGTGCTGCACCCTGATATCGGGCAATACTGTCACTGGAGGCTTACAGAGGAGGAAGCAGGAGGACAACCAATATTCTGCAGAACAGCAGCTGTAGAAGCAAGCACTTTTGACTCCTCCTTATGCTGAACACCAGATAACCCATTAGAAGGGTCACTATATGAGCCTGTTAAGAGTTACATGTTGAACTTTGCCAAACTTTCCCTTTTTTGAATATTAATAAATAATAACAATTAAAAAAATTCAAAATAACAGCTGAAAAAGCTCTATTAAACAGACCGAGGCCAGCCCTTACCGTGTTTCCACAGCGAAGCACGGCAGAGGCACGGATTCCGCACGCAGCGCGCGGGCGGCGGGGCTGCGGGCTCAGTCCCTATTCGTGTCCCTATCTCTATCCCTGTCCCTCCTCGTGTCCCTGTCTTTATCCCCGTCCCTATTCCCGTCCCTATCCCTATTCCTGTCTCAGCGGCTCGGCCGGCCCGCCGCGCTTCGTTTACTCCGCGTTGCCACGGCAGCGGGCGGCGGAGCGGCACCACAGCCTTCTCCCTTCTCTCGATGCTTTCAGCGCTTCGTTTACCTTTACGTCATTTTCCCCGCTATCACCACTAATTCTCACTAATTATTCTCTGTCTACCTGCAGGTAGCCTTATGCAGCAGGCCTTGAGGATTACGTTATTTATTTGTATATTTCTGATGGAGAAATAGCAGTTTGTACCGCAGGGAGGCGGAGAAGGGGTAACGGTCAGGGACTGAGAGAGTTTCGGAGGAAACTCCTGTGAGGGCTGGCAGACGCTCTCCTGTGTGAGGGACACCGAGCCCCGTGGGGACACCCCGTCCCAGCAAGTCAGGAATTTATCCTGAAAAGAGGCCCCTCAGAGCGGGGAGAGCTCGACCTCACCCCTCCGTGAGACGCCGTGCGGGGACGAGGCACCGTGTGAGGCAGCCGCCCCTTCCCGCCAGCCCTTGCGCGTGGGGCGGGCACAGCGCAAGATGGCGGCGGACAGCGAAGTGAGTGTTTGCTCATTCCTCCCGTCCCATCGTGTTCACCCCGGTGCTCCCGGCCCACGGCCGCCTCCCCGCTCACTGCTTCTCCTGCTCTCTCCCCACAGCCCGACTCGGAGGTGTTCGAGATCACGGACTTCACCACCGCCTCCGAGTGGGAGAGGTACGCGCTGCCGTTGGGCTGAGGCCGGCCCTGCTCCTCGCAGCCCCGGCGCCTCCTTACCTTCCTTCCCCGGCCGGATTTCGGACTGTGTCGGGCGCGATTCGAGTTCCCAGCAACTCGGTGGCCTTGTTTTTGTTGTCAGCTGAACTGAAGCAGGCAGTCACGGAAGGTGCTGTTGTGCAGTGCTCAGATGAAGCGATTGCTGGGCGGTGCGGTTGCGGTAGGGCTGACAGTGCTCGGTTGCAGTGTATAAGAGGATCTAGGCCGGCTGTTTGTGAACCAGGTGGAAGATCAGGTTTAGCCGAGGATTACAGCGAACATCCATAAAACCCATGTGTTGTAATGTAGCAGTCGAGTACTTGCCTTGTGGTTGAAGCCCTTCAAAGTTAGCAGAGCAGCATAGGGAACAACATCAGGTGAAGGTTGCTCTGCATTCTTATGTATTATTCTTTAAAATTCTTTTTCCAGTGAGAATATCTGCAATAGAAAAAGACTTTAAGGTCTGTGTTTAAATTGAATTTAGATTACAGTTATGTGTCTAATGTCGGTTTTTGTTTTTTTTTTTCTGTAAACAGTGAAGCAGTGCTCTGTTTTGGTGCAGTACCAGACAAATGTATAACATCAGTCTCAGTTCTTCCAACTTGCATTGTCTTAATGCATGATCTGTATATCGATCTAAATTAAAGCCTGTGTTGGCCATGACTGGGATGTATTTTAATTTTAGCTGGTTGTGCTTGAAACCCTTTTTGCAAACCAGTAATTGGGGGTTGGGGTATGGGGGAAGGGTGAGTAGGAGAGACAGAAAGCATGTTCCCCTATGTTAGAAATTACCTTTTTGGGAAAAGATGCTGCTTGAAGTATAACTGAAGTGCTCATCAGTGAAGCAGTTAGACTTGTGGATCCCCAGAGGTCCCTTCCGACTCCTACAGTTCTGTGGTTCTGTGGAAATGGGTGAGACTTTATAAACATTCAATGCATGTTCATAACGGTTGCTAAAAATAAGGCTTATCTGGGATGTGAAACTAAAAGCACCACTTTATTTGTACAAGGAAGCAGACTGTTTTTGTTGCAATCCCTGGTATGTTACTATTTTTTGTGTTGTTTTAAAGGAATTCCCCAGCAGGACTACTTGTCTGCTTTTGGGAGTTGAATTACAACACAAGCTGAGCAAGCAATCAGGAAATATTAATACGTTTTTCCCTCCTTACTAGATTTATTTCAAAAATAGAAGAAGTGTTGAATGACTGGAAACTTATTGGGATTTCTTCAGGCAAACCTCTGGAAAAGGTCAGTTGGTCAGTTAGAGCTTCCACAGAGTGTTAGAAACTAGCAGTACCCATGGATGTGTTTATGTGTGTTCTCATTTACTTAAATGTGGCAGCTAATGATTTGTGTTAGGAATTTCACTTGTAAAACTGGCTATTGAACAAACAAGTGCTGTGAGGTTACTGGAATTCTGCCAGATAGACAATTTCCTTGATAAATTCCTTATTGGGGCTAGTGCTATGGTTTCTTTTCATTGCCTGTTTTCCATTTGGGAACATTGTTTTAGCTGCTCTCTATTCTCAATGAGCTTGTTTATTTACTTTGCCCTCCCTGGTGCATTTGGCATGCCTCACGTACTGTTGTTGAGGTTTGCATTGTGTTACTTGTGACTCAGTACATCTCATAGGGAGACTTTCTATTTTTTTCTCCAGAAGTCTAATTAGCAGCTTTCTGGTGGTGCTTCAGTCCTGTAAAACGTGTGGGAAATTAAGGGATTTATGGCTGTCATGTTTCCAGAGGAGTTCTATAACTTAATTTTAGAGTACCAAGTATTAGGGATTAAAGCTTATGATATCTAGTGAACTAGTTGTCAACCATTGCTGTCAGTGTGTTCCTGTATTTTGTTTTCTGTTCTGGACCTCTTGTTTTGTAGTGAGAAGAACTTCTTACAAAGAGTGGTTGTTCACATGACTTCTAGTAGTAACTGTACAATTCTTTACGTTGCCTAATAATGCTGAAGACTTTTGTCCTTGAAATGAAAGTGATTAACGTGGATTTTAGCGTTCAGCTAACCTTAAGTGCTTTGAGAATTATCTTCATAGTAGACGGTGCCTAGCTGTAAAATAAAACTGCAGGAGAAAAAAATGAACAAATATTACACTAAATTTATGTGATCAAGTAATAGCTTTGTTTGTTGTTTTTCATTTTTTCAATTGCTTTTGTTTGTTATTTTCAATCTGCAGGGTGTATATACCACAGGAGTGTGGGAGGAGAAATCAGATGAAATTTCGTTTGCAGACTTCAAATTCTCAGTTACACATCATTATCTTGTACAAGAACCTGGTGACAGAGATGGGAGAGAAGAAGGTGTAGAAGGTAGCTGACAGTACTCTTTCATGCCTGAAATATGTCACAGGTGTTGGAAGGATATGACAAAAGACAATTTCAGAGTGTTGATTTCATAAGCATTGATTTGCATCTGTGTGAAATTTTGGGGGATCTGATGAGTTGGACTTGATATTTCTGATTTTTACTATGTCTTACAGTGAACAAATTGCTGAAGAAGTAAACTGTTAGTTTAAATGGATGCTGATGCTCTTACGTGTCCTTTTTTTTTTTTTTTTTTTGCAGATGCCCTTCCTCTGCCTATGCAGGACTTGCTCTGCATGAACAATGACTTTCCTCCTAGAGCCCACTGTCTAGTAAGATGGTATGTATGCTGCCTTTCTTCTCTAATACAGAGAAGCATAGTGATAGTTTGTTTTTCAGTCTAATTACAGTTTTTACTAACTTTAGTAAGAAACTCAGGACTGGTCACCTGGAAATCCTCATATGACTTCAGTAGTGTTTGAGCATTGTTGAATTAGCGTAGTGGTGAGATGATCTGCGGTACTGCGTTCCCAGTCAGATCTTGGCCTCTCTGAAAGAAGCGACACACAGCAAAATAAGAGTCATGTCCCTGCTGGCAGGAATTAGGTTATTCAGGTTGTAATATTCCTGACAATTCTGTGTTTGAGCTGGTCTATTGGAGCACACAAGTATGTTGTCTTTCCCTGCTCTTTCTCTAAGGTACGGCTTACGTGAGTTTGTGGTTATTGCTCCAGCTGCAAATAACGATGCGGTTCTTAGTGAATCGAAATGTAACCTCCTGCTGAGTTCTGTTTCTATTGCATTGGGCAACACTGGCTGGTAGGTGAAAGCATGAACTTTTTAAAGGTGAAACTAGCGTGCTATTTATATAGTTCTTTATTTATTTAGGAAGAAGTATTTAGTTGTTAGTGAATTACGTTGTGTTTCTTGCATTTGCACCATAATACTGTTACAAAAAGACTTTTTAAGTATCTTTCCGCAGTAACTATATAAATATTCAGTATGTTATTTATATTCATTGTTGTATGGAAACCTCAAAGGCTTATAAAACTGTTGCATGTTGTTGGGATAAGTGGCATATGGAACACTGTGTGGTAACTGTGAATTTCTAGTAATTATTAGTAGCTTTTAGTAATTGGACTGAAAGCCAACAGGTCATTGAATCTTTGCATCTGTGTTTCTCATGACAATTTTTAGGAGTTCTCTTTAATGATGAAGTTAAGAATATTTTTCTGTGATTCATATTTAGCATTTTGAATTGTGTTCTCTTAAGAGAAATACATTGTAAAAAATGCGGTGTTTAAAAGGCTATGAGCTGGCAGAGATAATCCAAAATGTGGGTGTTTTACAGTCAGGTGCCGTTGTTTGTGCAAATACATCAGAAATGGCGCCGTATGTATGTTGGAGAGTGCCAAGGTCCGGGAGTTCGAACTGACTTTGAAATGGTTCATCTTCGCAAAGTCCCCAGCCAGTATACTCACTTATCGGGATTACTGGATGTCTTCAAGTCCAAGATTGTAAGTGCATCTGCACATACATACCTGATACTAAGAATTATTATTCTGTCACCTGACTGCCATTCATTTGCTTCTGTCTTCTAGCGAGTTGTTGTGTATCAGACTTACTGATGTATACAGACTTACTGTCAATACCAACGAAGTGTCTTCCCAGATATTGTTGCTCTGTATCTAGTAGTAGAAAATTAACAAAAATTGTATAAATTCTCCACTGGCATATGAAGGCCAAATTTTTCTGATTTGCAGCCTACTTGCAACAACTCCCTCTTTCAATAGAGACAAGCTCTACGTGCTGTTTAAAAGGAGAGGGGAAGGTTGAGGTGCATGTTTGTTCTGATACTTGTAGCTCCAGCACCCAACCTCCTATAAATAGTGAGGAACAATATGATAGTAATCTGAGGGGCCTGGGTGGACTTCTCTGGAGTGGTATGGCTGACTGCAACACTTTGCTGACCACCACCATTAGTCACAATCTCATCAAAACACTGAAAAAGTCCTTACTGAAGACCTGTCATATTCTGTGTTAGTTACTTGTACGTTACCAGCTAAATAGAGCTTGTAAATGTTGCACGGGTTTTAGAATGTTTATATGCTTAGTTTTAGCACAAGCGTCTTGCTAAGCAGTGGCTTTACTGGTAATTCTTGGTAATTCATAAATTTGATGAAATGTATGGTAGTTTATATTAGAATTAAGTTCTGTATGAGGATATTTTAAAGGATGTGCACTTAACAGTGGATGTTTTCAAGGGATGCCCGTTAACACCACTGCCTCCAGTGAGCATGGCTATTCGGCTTACGTATGTGCTTCAAGATTGGCAACAGTACTTCTGGCCGCAGCAGCCACCAGGTGGGAGTTTTGTGTCCATGTAATAGCCTGTCTTAAGTTAAATGGCAAATGCAAAAGAAAACGTTTCTGTATCTTGCCAGAGGAATTAAAGGCTGTGATGAGCTAACAAGTTCGAAGCTCTGAAGATAGGACTGTGGCTTATGTTTGTGACAGTTGTTTTTTATTAGTATTAGACAAATTGTGGTATGTCTAGAACCGTAGTATTTGTTTGGAGAGAAGAGGATAACTGTCCATAGATCTGTAAAGAATTCTGCCCTGAGTTCCACGCAGAACCTGCTGGATTCATGTTTTATAGATGTTACTACTTCACAAGAGTACTGGTCAGTTATTTCAATAAAAAGATTGATTTTAATGCTTTGCTGTTTATTAACAATAGGAAGAGGAGAAAATCTTGTGTGGACCTTGCTTGAGGTAGAACTTTGGATTATTTTGTTGTTATTAAGCGAAGGAGTTAATTCTTTTATGTAGCAAAAACTGCTGATCGAGCACTTTATTATATTAGCTCTTGTTGAGGGGAGAGGTGAGGAAAAATAACGTGTCTTCAATCTGAGGTATACATATGAGGCTTGAAAAGTTTGCACCAGTAATGCTACTTAGAAAAAAAGTCCTAGATGCTTACTTAAGAGCTCACTATGTGATACTGTGTGCGTCCTTGGTGGTCGTTCTTGAGTTATGAGGATTTGTTCTTACCAGAACACATTGTTTTGATTATCTAGTTGCAACATTACTTCCTAGTTTCGATTGGAAGCAACTACTTTGGCTATGTGCTAGGACTGTGTTTTCATACCTCTGTCACCTAACTATTCTGTTATTTTCTGATCAGCCAACACATTGCAGTCTTACTGTGAAAATGGCATGATATGGTTTTTCAAAAACCCCATGAATTCTGTATGGGAAATGTGTTGATTTATGTTCAGATATAGATGCTCTAGTTGGAGGAGAAGTTGGAGGCCTTGAATTTGGGAAGTTACCATTTGGTGCCTGTGAGGATCCTATTAGGTAAGATAAAAGTTGAAAAACCTGTTGTTTTTTTTGGGGGGGATGTAAGTTTGTTGTTTTTTTTTTTTGACTTCGCTTAATGGAGGACTTTAAGGTATGTCATTTGAGCTTTGCTGTCCTATACTGACTGTGTCAGTAGCAGAATGCTATATTATCCAAATTTAATAGCAAGTAACACAACTGGGCAAGTGATATAATGGTATTAGAATTGCAGCTCATAAATGTTCCATCATAAACTTAGAGTACTTAGTTTGTTCCTGAAACTGTTATGTTGGAACACGTTAACTGGAGAAAACTTTAAAAATCATATGCTTTCATTCAGCGTTCTTTCATTCAACATGTGGACTTGATCATTGTTTTTACTGTCACATTTGTAGAAGACTTTACATGAGAGAGTCTATTAACTGAGTTGTTACAATACTTCTGATGTCTTATTCCGAATACCCCATCACTACTCAGCAAATCAAATGGTCATTTAATGTATTAGACAATATTAAAGCAGTAGGCAAGTTATGTAGGTTTTTCTTTCTGTAGTGGGGCACCATTACAGAGGATAATGCACAATCTCTGCTTTTACAGAGAGGAGTGGTGAAAGGGACCTGTGTGCCAGCTGCTAGTAAGGCTGAGTGCAGTGCTGGGTGATGGAAACTTGTTGGAAATATGCACAGTTCTGTGCTTAGCTGCAAAACCCATGCAGGCATTTAAACATGAACAGTCATGTGAGTCAAGATCTTACGTTTGATAGACACTTGTATCTTGTTCTGTTTCAGTGAGCTCCATCTAGCCACTACATGGCCTCACCTAACAGAAGGTGTAATTGTTGACAATGATGTCTATTCGTAAGTATTTTGTCTGAATTGCAAGTATCTAGATGTGTCCTCTCCACTTGTTAACTGCTGCATTTAAGTGACATTAGGACTCTGTGTGTTGCTTTTTGTGGAGCGCTAAGATCTACTGATAGAATGTCTGCTCTGGAAAAAATATTCTTGAAGTGCATTTCTGTGTGAGAAAATGTTATGCTGTGAGCTCAACAGAATGTACATCTGGGGGCATACTGCCATGCTAACCTTACAAGTTTTGTGTATTGCATTTTTTCTTGAAAGGAGGATAGCAAGATTTAGAATAAGGAAAGCATTAGGAGCTCAGTGATTGACATCCCTCTTTCTAAAGAGGAGAACAATGTGCACTTGTACATCAGAAAGGAAGAAAAGACTTGTGGTCTACTGTTTTAAGTAATGCAAAAATAATTTTTTAACATCAGTAGATTTCAAAAGATGATTTTACTTAAAGTTGAGCTGAGTCGTTCTTTTGATTTTTATTCATGTCATATGTCTGTGAAAATGAACTCTTGCTTACATTTTAGAATGCTTTTCATATTCCTCTGTATAACCAGGTGTATATTACAGCTTCACAACTATGAAATTTTATTTAAGAATTTAGTGCTCATCTCTTGTATACCTGTGGTTATGGAATTAAACTTTTTTTTTTTTTCTAGTGATCTAGATCCTATTCAAGCACCACAGTGGTCTGTAAGAGTCAGAAAAGCAGATAATCCTCAGTGTCTATTGGGTAAGACATCACAATTTTGTATCTTCTTTTATTGCTTTTAAGCTGTTTAGAAATTAGAATTGAATGATTGATTCCCCGATGACCTGGTTCCTCACTCCCCTAATTTCTTTGAGTGTACTGTATTTTGGACTTCTTTTTCCAAGAACACAAGCTTTGCAAATAGTTTCTTATAGGTTAGTCTATGTGTGCCATTAACTTCAGTGCTGTTCTTACTTCAGGTTCCAGAGAGTAAATGTTTACTGTGCATGTTCTGTTCTGCTGTACAATTGCAGTTTGCTTTGGGTGAGGTCTGTGCTGTGGAGTGGTGGCTGATAGGTTGTCTAGCAGTGCATTTTCTGATACTTCAGTTACCTGGTTTAAGGATATTTTGTGCTTTGGAAGAGATTATTGTGTTCATTCAGAAAAAGACAAAGTTGTCATCAGAAAAAAAGAGGAAGTTATCAAGAATTGTTTGATGATTAGCTTATTGTTCAGTGGGACTTCAATCTAGTTGTTCAGAAACTGTTTCTCTTACAGGTGACTTTCTTAATGAATTCTTCAAGCTTTGTCGTCGGAAGGAGTCAACTGATGAAATACTGGGAAGGTCTGCATTTGAAGAGGATGGAAAAGGTAAAGCTAAAATCTTGTTGACTTATGTTTTTGATAGTTATTCGTTTCACAAATCTGACCTTTCCTGCCACTTCTCTTGACTTCAGATTCAGCAGTATTTTATATTTTTTACCTTCAGGCATTTTCTGGAACACTTCCACAAATTTGGGTGATGTTTAATATGAATACTTAACGTGAATTGGCAATTTCAGCTCTTGAAGGGTCAGAGGGCAAATTCCAATGTTATATTTTTAATTAAACGAGAAAGAAAATGAGACTTTCCTTTTGACTGCTTACATAGAAGACTTGGTTTTGAGCAAGCATTAAACAGATTCATCTGCATTATTTTCTGTATTTTTATACTCACTACTTTCTGCTTTTTGAAATACTGTGTTATGTGCTTTTAAACAGCCAAATAAGAGTGATATCTGTTTGAGAGTCTTTGATCTCCTTTCCACTTCAAAGGCCTATCTTACTGAGAGAGAAATGAAATGAAGCTAAAACCAAAATTGTTAGACCAATAGGTCAAGCATTATCCCAACAGTGTGGGGATACTGGCATTTTTTGGATGCCCTTGTCCCTTTCTTTCAATTCTCTTACTTTACATGTTGAATGTATTTTGAAGGAGCTCAAAAACAAAAGAAAAGGAGCTAGCTAGTTAGATTTAAAAAGTGTTGGACTCTGTAGAGTAAAATCATAGAGTCATAGAATGGCCTTGAATGGGTCTCCAGCCAGCAGATCAGGCTGCCCAGAGCCACATCCATCCTACTTCTATTGCTTGACATAATCTCTTCAGCCCTCCCTTACCTCTTGTTTCCTTAAAATGTCTGCCAAGATGAGATTTTCCAGGCTAATAATTCACTTAAATTTGTTTTTACACTTTTAAACAATATTAATTCATTGGTTTTGGAGTTGACCAGCTACAGCTTTGTCTGGAAAATATCTTTTGATTTGATGAGTTTAACAGAAGAATCTAAAACAAAATAGTGCACAGATTGTCTAATCTAAAGCTCCAGCATAAACTTGCATGTTCTGTTACCTACAGTTTACTCAATTTTACCATGTGTAAGTGGGCTCCTCAGCAGGTTTTTTTTTTATTTGCTGATACTCTGCCTGTCATTATCTGCAACTATGCAGTACTTGCAGTAGATGGCAGGCACTACCTACAGTCTTATCTTCATTCAGAAAAAAGTAAATTAAAGGTGGTTGGTCTGCGACTCCTTTGTGACTCCTGGTTCTGCTATATAACTGTGACCAAGAATTTGTATCAAGGATCAAACATTGATAGCATGAGGGTATAGCCTAGGTTAATAGGGTTAAAATTCAATGCAAGAAGTATAGATTGATTACAGCAGGTAGACTTTGAGTTGATTTTGTTCTTTTCTTTTTTCAATTGCATAGAGGTTGCTGATATCACTCATGCTTTGTCGAAGCTCACTGAGCCAGCGCCTGTCCCAATTCATAAACTATCTGTCACAAATATGGTTCACAGTGCAAAGAAAAAGATTCGCAAGCACAGAGGTGTGGATGAATCACCTTTGAACAATGAAGTTTTGAACACTATTCTTCTGGTAAGTGAGCAGAATTAAAGAAAAAAATGCTTCTGATGTCAGTTTCATTATTTGAACTGCATTGATCCACTCCTTGAAACAGCCTAAGTTTAAATGTTATTTCTTCAAGTTCTTATTTCCTGATGCTGTTGACAAACTGGCAGAGGGATATGAAAGCAGGGCTAGCTCTTCATCAGGAAACAATCCTCCTCCAGAGAACGAAGATTACGTAAGTTGTACCAACTGATACTTGACAGAGGGAAGACAGGGAGGGAACACGATCTTTAGTGCATGTTAATACAGACTTTGTTGTGACCTTATGTTTTATAATTGGTGAATTTTGGAAAGATACACAGAACGCACAGATTGTATGGTTTTGGTGAAAATGCCATTGGTTCTGTATTCCTGCTTTCTTTTATTTCTTATATAGAATCTCTTCAGTCAGTTTAAATCTGCTCCTTCTGATAGTCTGACATACAAATTAGCTTTATGTCTTTGTATGATAAACTTCTACCATGGAGGAGTAAAAGGAGTGGCACATCTTTGGCAAGAGTTTGTGTTAGAAATGCGCTACAGATGGGAGAACAACTACCTTATTCCAGGGTAAGATTGATTTATTTAATTGCAAACGCTGTCTGCTGGTTTTATTATCTTTCCTTCCTAATGTACAAAAAGAGAGCGAGTAGGGAAAGAATCTGCACACTCTGTTAAACTTGAGACATCTGAAGGAAGCTCCAGTTAAAGAGCATTCCACTGTTTGGAGGAAAAAGAAGCTTATGCAAATGCTCAGCTTCCAAATTATCAGATAAAAATGAAGGAGCTGTTATAGAGCGAAATACCTTTGTTTTGTGGTGTAGTTCCACCACTTTTCTAAGGGAGCTGTTCCCAGTTCCTGTTGGTGTAGTTGCCTTTTCAGGCAGATGATGCTGTCTCAGCTATCATTCAAATACAAAACTGACCAGGGAATGCAGAATCTGTCTGCTTTATACTGCTACACTTGATCTCTGAGCTTCAAAAATGATCTCTAGGAAGTAAATGTAGTTTAAATTCTGTGCTTGTTCAGTCACTACTTGTGTGCTGGGACTACAAAAGAGCTGCATAGTGGAACTGGTGGGGGTGGGTTTGTTGTGGGTATCTGCCCCTTTCCTGGATTTCAGGTGATTTAAGACCATGTGTGTGTGAAAAGTTCAACTTCATAATTGGTAATAGTTACACTTCTACCTTTTGTTAGATTAGCTAATGGCCCTCCAGATCTGAGATGCTGTTTACTGCATCAGAAGCTTCAGGTAAATATCCCAAATTTCAGAATGATTTTTCTCCTAGAGAAACAATCCAAGTCATAACCATTGTTATTTAAATACGTTGGTTTTTTATAGATTTAGTTAGGCTTGTATCACTTGGTCTGGATCTCCATTCCTTGGCAAAATCTTTGTTATAGTACCAGTTCAATGGGATTAATGTCTTTTGGAATCGTAAGGGATTTTTTGTAATTCTTTATGTTTCTCTGTGATGTTTTTTTTCTGTAAAAGAAGTAATTGCTAAACACTTTTCCCCCCCTTCCCCCCATATAACTTGTTAGATGTTAAACTGTTGCATTGAAAGAAAGAAAGCAAGAGATGAGGGGAAAAGGGGGAGCGTGTCAGATCGTTCACCTGGTGGTTCTTCTGGTGATGCTGGAAAAGGAGCAGACCACTCTGGAGATTACCTGAAGGAGACTGATAAAGAAGTTGGAAAGTCTTGGGAATCGTGGAGTGACAGTGAAGAGGAATTTTTTGAATGTCTAAGTGACACAGAAGATCTGAAAGGAAATGGACAGGATAATGGAAAAAAAGGAGCAAAAGAAGGCAGCAAAGAGCCTGTAAACCTGAAACCAGAAGGCCGCCTGCATCCTCATGGGAAGCTGACACTGCTGCATCCTGGAGAGCCTCTCTACATTCCCATAACACAGGTTAGATAGCCAGAACTGAGCCACATGTGCAGTGCGATTCTTGTGCAGTACCGTTCATTCTCAGGATTGTGAAGTTGCATGTAGTTTGCAGGTTATTTATTTGGACCGAAAACAGAGGAATGGCTCTGTCTTAAGAGTGGATTTTCAATATTTTATAACTTGGTGAAGGTGTTCAAAGTGAAATCTTACATGCTTTTACCAAATTTAATTCAAAACACATTTCTTTCATTTGAAATGAAAACTAAGCTGTCTTGTCTACCCCACACTGTTTTTTTCCTTATTTCCAATTCCTAAGGCATCTTCCCTTCCCTCCCTATTTTTTTTCTTATGTTTCTGTGGTGTGACACATTTAAGACTCCATATGTTTGGTCATCTGAGCTGATAGTAATTTCCACCAGATGGACCAGAGTACTGGATCAGTTTTGCTGTTGCTTCTTGTCTTTTTGAGACACACTGAGAAATATTTCAGAAGGCCATAGTCATCAGCTTAGGACCTCACTATCTAGAGCAGATTTCCCCCAGTGAACTGGAAACCTTATTTGATTTTCTTGTAGAGGGGTGAAATGGGAAACAGTGGTGTCAGAGGAAGTAATGTGAATTCAGCCATGCGTGAATACAGTGGTTTTCATTTGAGAGAAATTCACCTATCTGATGTTGCTTCACATGGGTAAAAAGAACAAGCAGAGAGCAGTGAGGCAGAATGTCATCAGTTAATTACATGCTGACAGCATCAGTGGCAAAAATCCTGCACTTCTTTATCACAGTGGGTCTAATCAGAACAGTATCAGTCAAACATCAGACTTAATCTGTTGTTTTTTGTATACTGAAGTGTTTCTTAGGTAGTGTTTGTTTTGTTTGTTAGCGTCCTTTTCAGATGCACAGTTTCAGGTTAAACAGTTTAAGCCAAAGAAACTTATCGTTATTTCCTTAAAGTAGAAATTGAGTACTGAGGGAGCTGTCAGCCACTTCTTCCTTAATGAGGGCTAAGATGAGGAGAAACTATTTGTGAACTTGCCTTTTTCTGTCTCGCAGGAGCCAGCACCCATGACTGAGGATTTGCTGGAGGAACAGTCTGAGGTTCTGGCAAAACTTGGGACCTCAGCAGAAGGTGCACATCTTCGAGCACGCATGCAGAGTGCCTGCTTGCTCTCAGATATGGAGTCTTTTAAGGTATACTACTTGAAAAATTCCACAAGCCTGCTTTTGTCTCCATCAAATTATTCTTCTTGCATGTGTTGAACAATTTTTAAGGGTTTTATAATGAGTCTTTTTCCTTAGACAGAACAGTTTCAAAATAGTTTAAAGTTGAAATTAAAAGCCCATTGATAAAACTGCTTAAACCCTTCAGGATCTGTGGCTATCCAGCCTATTGCACTGTAGTGTTCTGCTGAATTCGTACGGTGTTGGATTTGTGTGATTTTCTTCAGGAGATTAAAAAAAAAAACAAAAAAAAACAAAAAAAAAAACCATGGCATTTTAGTTGATAAACTGGAAATTAAAAATCAGGATAGCCTTTATAAAAGAGGGAGGATATTTATTTTAGGATCCTTTTTGAAGGAAGAAGAAAAGGAACTTCTGTAGTTAGAAGACAGAAGGTCATTGCTGGAAGCGTGTTCATGCAGCCTACTGATTCTTTCTTTCATTTCTGTCTTGTATAAGCTTATGCACTGTGGCTCTGAGCAGTGGTTGGTGACCCTGCCCACAGTAGAGGGGGCTGAAACTAGATGATCTTTGAGGTACTTTTTCAACCCAGGCTATTCTATGATAAAAACTTGTGAAAATTTAATATTTCTTGCATTTATGAAGTACCAGGTGAAGCTTGACTTCACAGTATGACTTCGAGTTTGCCTGCAGTAATGTGTGAATCTCCTGGCTTTTTTGAGGGGGGCCTAAGAGGAAGGTTTCTTTTTGTTGATGGTGTAGTTTCCACGTACATTCCTCCTCATGCCCTACTCCACTGTTTTGCTTTGCATTTGCTTTTTTCCCCTCACCCAGGTCTCTTTTCTAGCATAAATTTTGCTGACTATGAACAAAATTCCCTGACTTTCTGTTCATAGCCTGTGGTGTGCCCTCAAAACTATACTGCCTTCCTACCCAGTTATTATACTTTTACAGGATTCTGTGAAGTACAAATTTAATGTCACCTTCATTCCAGGCAGCTAATCCTGGCTGTTGTCTGGAGGATTTTGTGAGGTGGTACTCTCCTCGGGATTACATTGAAGAGGAAGTGGTTGATGAAAAGGGAAATGTGGTAATTAAAGGTGAGCTGAGCGCCCGAATGAAGATCCCCAGCAACATGTGGGTGGAGGCCTGGGAGACAGCAAAACCAGTCCCAGCACGGAGACAGAAGAGGCTCTTCGATGACACTAGAGAAGCAGAGAAGGTAACAATTCTGTGGCTAGTGATGGCTGCTTATCTTTTGAAGTTAACTGTGAGAAGCAGTTCTGGTTGTTAATGTGTTAATTTTTCTGTTGTTAAAGGTACTTCATTACCTTGCTGTTCAGAAACCAGCTGACCTTGCACGGCATCTCCTGCCTTGCATCATCCATGCAGCCGTACTCAAGGTAAAGGAAGAAGGTAAATAATGTTTAATAAATTATTATGGTATTCTAGGTTGAACACTAATGCAATAATGAGAACTTGTTTGGTTCTCTTCCTCCTAACAGAAGTACTAGAAGATATATCTTCAGTTAAGAAGATTATTAAACAGATAATATCCCATTCCAGTAAAGTTCTACGATTTCCAAATCCAGAGGACAAGAAGCTAGAAGTAAGACTTCTATGTTAGTTTGTGCTGGAAACTTGATAGACTTGTTTGTGGGAGTGCTAAGAATAAATCTTTTCATTAAACTACAGGAAATTATTGCTCAGATTATGAGTGTGGAAGCTATCATTGCCAGGGCCAGGTCTTTGAAGGCAAAATTTGGAGTAGAGAAATGTGAAAATGAGGAGGAGAAGGAAGATCTCCAAAGGTGACTGATTTTGTGTATTTATTTGCTTATTTAATTCCCTCAAGTCGTTTTGTTTTTTTCCTCTGATGCTCTTTCTTTAGTAATGTCAAAATTTAGGACACATGGAAGTGATGATAATACAGGAATACTAAAGAGTCATATTTAACATGATGTATTTAATTTGGTGTCCCTGTCCCTATGCTACCCAGGGATGGGCACCTTGTATGCCCGTCTGAGTAACCATGTCTTTAAAATATGCGATATCTACTATTTTGATGGGATTTATTTTCTGTTGGTACTGGAAATGTGACACTTTTGTGTAAGTAAAAGGTGTATGCGATCAACTTTTGTTGCAATTTATGTTAAAATTAGAAGGACGAGGAATTTCATGCTTTCTACAACTAATATGGAATGAACTGCTGCCCAAAGTTACACTTCCTTATTGTAGTTTTTCTAAATGTCAGTAAGACATATAAATAAAAAGTGACAAGGCATGTTTCATTGTTGTCACTACCTGCTGTCAGATTTACTTTCTGCTTAAGCTGACTAACGTGTAACACGCTTTAAAAGAAATAAGTAGTTCTTACTGCTCTAGGCTATGGTTTAACCCCAGTGGGTAGCTCAGGACCATCATACTGCCCTCTCCCTCATCTTCTTCAAAAACATAGGATGAGAAAATACGATGGAAAAAATGTTGTAGCTCAAGATAAGGACAGGGAGATCATTCACCAGTTAGTGTCATATCTTAGTGTGAAAGAATGAGCGATAGGGCAGGAGGCAATCACAGAAGGCTAAGGTGTGGAGGGAAGTGTTACTCTGAAATGAAATTTTTTTCCTTAATTTTTTGGAACAGAGAATTCAGAGTTAGCCCCTAGTGCTAATTCTGTTAGACAGAGACCCCCTCATGGGAAGCAATTGTATTTTTAGATGAGAAAACAGAACAAGCAAAAATTCTTTTTTCTTTTTAATTGTTTGTATCACAGATTTGTGAACTGTCTCCTGGAGCAGCCAGAAGTGTCTGTTCTTGGTGCAGGAAGAGGACCTGCTGGCAGCGTTATTCACAAACTGTTTGTGAATGCTCAGAGGGTAAGAGAGTTCTTGACTGCTGCTCTGAGGCCTCAAACCACGTGAATGCAATAAGTTAACATATGCTGGCTGTTTATATTGTCTACATGTATCCATGTATTTTTATAAATGTGACTGCATTTTTGGGTGTTTTTTTTGTGATGTTTAACGTGATTTTAGCTACAACAGTATCCCACCAAGAGTAGGTGACCTGCGATGTGAAACTTGAAAGGAAGTTGAGCAGATAGAGCTGTCGTTATTGTTTGATTTACTTTGAATTATAACACTAATGCAATTATGGCACAAATTTCTGCTTCAGTGAAGTTGTGTAACATATGCAACATTGCAGAAAGAACTGTTGAGTGTGATGATGGTTTAACATGGAATGCAGAGAAGCATGCCATAATATTAAATACTTCTTAGACTGAGGCTTATATTCAAAAACTTTCCGGTATGGAAACTTATGTGCTTAGGAAAAGTGTCAGTTCTCTCAACTCTGTTTTTGCTTTATTTACTGCCTGTGTCGTGTCTGTTTTCTTGAAATCTTTCCCCATTTTGTATTTTTTATAAATAATGCCTTTTTCCTTAAGCAGTTGTTTTTTTTTTTAATAACTGGCTTGGTAAGTACTGATTTCCAAAGTTCTTGGACTGCAGTCAGCCTACAGCTTCTCTCAGAATTTCACCTATCTGTAGCATCAAATAATCTAAATAAAATTTAACTGCAGTGATAATAACAAGGTGACATAATGTTGCAGACATCTTAAAGCCTGAAACCATGTTTAGAGATCGCTGCTGGAAAAAAAAAGTGATTTGGAATTAAGCACTTCTGAGGTGTGGATGCCTTAATAATAATCTGTAATATTTTGCAACTCAGTGTAAAAAGGACCATTCTGAAAACAGGCCACAGTTATTCTGATAAATAAAAATTGGAACATTTGTTTTACCCTTAAGAGAACTTTAGTCTCTAGTGAAAGTTGTGTTGCAAATCTCAACATGCAGGAGCCAGCTTAACTGAGAAGAATTTCTCTTAAATCTTAAGATTATGCCCTATAAAGGTATGCAAATGTATGCACTTCTTTTTAAATCATGTATTTTGTTTTAGAAGTTGAATTTCTAACGTTAACAAGTAAAAATACATGTAATTTCTACAGTTTAGTTTAGTAGCTTACAGCCACCTCCCACTAGCTGCTGGTCACTGTTAAGACTTCTTAGTGGGATGGGAGTTAACTTGCTGCAGGAAAGCATGTTTGATCTACCATTCATTAGTTTGGTAGAGAGTTGTCTGGGAATTACAAGTTGAATTACTTTATTATTCATTACCTTTCGAATCTGGACTCTTCTCTGGGTTGTGTAAAATATCTTCTTTTCAAACTTTCTCAGGGAAAATATGATAGCAAGTGCATGCTCTTAGAAGTAGAGTGCATGATGTCTCTTAAACCTACAGTCTCCTTCTAGCCTCTTGTTAGTCATCTCTGACTTGCCTTTGTTTCTATCTTTCATCACTGGTTCTTTTCTCATCCCTTTTCAAGCTGACTGAATCTTCTGATGAGGTAACCAACTTTGTCCCTCATTTCCCACTCATCTTCCTTAGCTGCATAGAGTTGAAGCTTTTGGTAGATAGAGTACAGCCTGATGTGGTTGGTACTGTAGTTCCTGAGCATAAAAATAATATTGTGTTTCCAGAATGGTTTTTCCTCATTTGCAGACTTTCTTTTAGAGCCTATTGGGAAGTGAAAATGAAGACAAATTTAAAATATAAAACTAAAAACAAGAATAAAAAACGCAAACTTCTCTTCAGGTGAATACTAATACTCACTGATGCTGAAATATGTGGCCTGCCTTTTATATTTTTCTCTGTTGCTGTCACTATTTTCTTGCCTATTAAACAGCCAGTTGCTTTGGGGGAAGGTAATGATTTATATAGTATACTGTGTGGATGTCACGATCCAGCTACTACCAAAACTATTGAGATAGCAAAGCTTATTAAAGCTACTGAAACTTTTGGACAAAAGTATAGAGGTGTTCTGAGAGGGAGAACTAGAGTAACTGAAGAAGTATAGCAAAGAGAACATCCTGTCTGCTGTCCTTGAACTGTTTTTGGACATACAAATGCCACTTGTCCCTGGTGACTGACTGTGTGTCAAAGGTTGTAGAGCCAGGCAGAACTGGGTTCCTGCTCTTGGGGGCTGGATGGGTAAGAGATGGAAGCAGAGAGAGTGGATAGGTCATTATGGGGGTTCTTCTATGATGTTCCTAGTCTTTAGTTAAGGAGTTCAGTACCCTGTTAGGCTATTGGAGAGTGTGTGTTTGTGTGCGTGTGTGTCAAACCATCTGAGGAACAGCCAGGAAGTTGGCAGAAATGGCAGAAGTATGCTATTCCTTTCAATATCAGTTGTAGTGTTGCTGCTTACTGGCAGTGAGTAGAGATGGAGACGGCCCAGTGTTGTTTGCTCTGTGATGTAACCTGAGCAAGCCTCTCTTTGGTCATGGAGAGTGCACTGAAGTTACATGTTGAATTTCAAAGGCAAGTGACTTTTTGTCAAGGCTTAGTGGGGGCCCTGGTTACTTCTACAACGAGGGTGGCTTGACCAAATGTGTAGCAATGAAGAGCTGAGGCTAGTTTCCTGACTGAGAAAGGGTAGTTTTGTGTGGTGAAAACCTTATTTCATGCTTTTCAAAACCCAAGGAGCTTACCATCCACAAAGGTTCTTCCATTTGATTGTGTGCAGTTTATTTCTTGACATCCCATTAGTGTCTTGTGCGTATACGTAAAGCCTTCTGATATTTACCATTGCCGATCTTCCTCTTCTCCTCTTACAAATTCTTTTCTGAATTCTAGTTGCAAGGAACAGCCTGCCCTGTAGTTACACTTCTGCTTTTATTTAAGATTTCTGCAGTGCCTCCGCTTGATGAAGAACTGAGGAGATCAGGTTCAGCAGATGAGCGAAGACTCAACACGGGCTCTATGTCAGACTTCCCCCCGCCCACAGGCCGGGAGATCATCCTGCGCACAACCGTCCCCCGTCCCGCACCTTATTCTAAACCGCTGCCCCAGCGGATGTACAGCGTGCTTACGAAAGAAGACTTTCGACTTGCAGGTGCCTTTTCAGCAGACACAACTTTCTTCTGATGTAACCGTAGCTGTGTTACCTTGTGTGTCTTCACAAGTAGAATGTTACTCATTTTCCTTCAGGGAAGTTAACACTTACAGATCTACCAGCTTGTGGGGAGGAGAAAATAAGGTTGTGGTTAGTGGCAGGGAGTGATAGTCCCAAGGACAGACCTCGGCTGGGATTTGAGAAGAATGACTCCAAATGCTCCATCTTGGAGGGCTGGAGAGGCAGCAGCAATGGTTTTGCTCTTCTTTGGGGAAGAAAGTTTAGCCATCCCCCTCTGTCCAAATGGAGCACATGTTTTTGCATCGGCTTGTTTAATTATGGATGTTAATGGGCTACACTCAAATACTTCATGTTCAAGGTTATGCAGACTGTCCTGCTTTACAGTTCTTAATCAGACTCGATAAAGTGATATTAGCCTACTAAAATTGGTGTGTAGACATTAATTTGTATTTATTGCTAATCACAAGTGTTGAGCTCAGTATTTTTTCGGTTAATCTGTAAGTTGCAAATACTTCTAAAATACCTTTCATTTTATTTAAAGTGCACAACACATTCTAGTTCTTGCCTAACTCTCCTAGCCTTGCACCAGTCATCTGAAAAAAGGTCTTGTCTTTGGGATAAAAGCTACTATAATCCTATTAGCATTAAGCTTAATCAGTTTTAGATGCTTTTTATCCTTCCCTGCATGCAAGGGCCAAAGCTGTATGTAAATTACATGTACAGAGGTTTTAAACCAAAGTGAAGCTTACAGTAGAGACCATTTAAATGCATACTGTCTTTGATCTGATTTGATAAACTAATCCCATTGAATATCATGCAAACACTATGACTTGTATGTGCCAATGTTGCTTTACAGTGATCTTACTGTGTTTTAATCAGAATGAGCAGGTCAGAGTTACATTACAAAATTCAATGTAAAAACTATGGTATTATTGACATTACTCAATAAATTTAAACTTATTGGTTCTAAGAACTTTTCAGGTTGGAGTGTTTGTTTTTGTTTTTTTTTTAAATCAAAATACTACTTAAATGTCATACTTTCATAGCTTGATATAGAAACAAACTTGTTTGTGACTAGATCACGTGTAAAAAGTTCCTTCCATCTCAAATACTTCTCTCTGATAAACATGCATCAAGTAAAAATGTGTTATGGATATTTTTTTTTTTTTAGAGAAAATCTTTCCCTAGGACTTTGTCCCATAGGCTTTGTGTTTTATGAGGCAAATGCCTTTGTTAAATAGAAGAAAGGCAAAGGCCAATTCAACAGTTGCTCAACTGTCCAACTTTGTAAGTAATTAGTTGCACTAGACTAATTACTGAATAAGTTTGATTACTTACCACTTCCTGGTATTCTTGCTTTCCTCCTCTCCTGCTATGCTTTCTTAGTGACTTTTACCTTATACCTGCAGCCTCCTGTATAGGTTGAATAAGCTTGAAAACCCTTCATTTAGCCAGCAGTCAGGCTTTTACTGGTGCTTGATCTTTCAACTGTGTGACTGGCTGCTTCACTTTGGCATTCTCAGAGAACATGAGTGCTGTAACATTTTCTGTCAGCTGCTTAAAGGTGTTTGGATCTGCTGGAAAAGTCCAGTAGTTTTAGTTTATAGAAGACAGTATATTTGCAACAGCACCTATCTTCATCTTTACCTGAGAAAAGCGATGTGTAAAACATTAGGCATTTTCTCATAAGGATATCTAATGAAAGTATTTCAGTGTATTTTAATTAAATATGCCTGGAATTGTAGAGAACAAAGTACTTTTAGAAAAAATTATCTGTAGTGATAACATAAAAGGGGCAGAGGAAAGGCACTGAAGCAGTAAGATGATGCTGATTTATTTGAAGTAACTGTAAAGAAAGCTACTTAAACAGTGCAAAATAACCATTAGCTCTGCGATTTAGGTAAAGAGAATATGGCTCTAGTATTTCCCAGGAATTACCTTGGATGAGACAAGGAAAAATAGATATTATTTCTCATAAACAAACCTTAAACGCTAGCTGTTTTAAACAGATATTTCAATAAACATGAACTGAAAGTGCCCAAGTCAAATAAAGTTATCGGGCCTTTCATAGCCCTTTCCCAGGCTACTGCTAACTTTTACATGTAGTTATAAGACAGTTTTAGAAGAAACACATCACCTGCCTTGTTGTAGTCAGGAGAGCAGAGCCTGTATTTTCTCCAGTACCTTTGACTGAGTGAACAAAGGGAACAATTATAACTAAGATAGCTTCTTAGTCCTTAATAACCCACTGCAACTGAGCATTGCAAGATTAACATGAATTTCAGCAGCATTGGACTGCAATTCTTGCAGTTGTAAATGAACTAATATGAAAATTGCAGTACTTCAAAACTGCACTAAGGTTATACATAGAAATTCAGCTTTAAACTGCAGGGCCATAAAAATGTAATCATGATTGAGTTCCTTCCATGCATTCATCCAAGGCCCTCTGGGAAAAAATAAAAAAAAAATCAGTATTTTGAATGATTTCTTGTTTTCTCTACCAGTATAAAAGACTGTTTTTTAAAGTGCATGAGGAAAACTATGCAACTATAGTTATAATGTAACTGATTATACTTATTTTACTTCTTCACAAAAAACTGTGTGATATCACAACCATACTTTGTAGCTAAAGAGTGTCTCTTCCTCTGACTTCTTTCCTTGGCCTGTTTTGCAGTTCTCTGGAAAAGAGAAAGGTAAGTCTGGTCAGAAAACAGAATTACATGACAACTAGCTGGAAAACACTAGGCTATACCTTTAGGTTTCAACCTAATTTTGCAGCAGATGACAAATAAAATGCAAATGTTTATTAAGGTGACATTTTCCCATTTGTGAGTAAATGGTTTAATGCTGCCTTTCATATTCACCGGTGCCTTCCTGCAAGGAAAAGAGTAGTGCCATGCCACAGACAAGGCAGCATAGAGACGCTTGTATTAGTCGAGTACAGACTCAATGGGTAACATCAGGTATTTCTTACTAAAGGTTTTTGGTTATTTCCCACCAGTTGCTTCTTTCCACATGCATAGTACCTTGGTGCTGTCTATTACTTATAAGGTATACAGACTAATTACTGATTTTTACTGTACATATAATAGCACAATCTCAGTAACCTATGAATCAGTTTTAGTTTCTTCTGTCAGTGAAAACCTGTAGTTTGCTACAAGTCACATTCCCAGTACCAGGATGTGCCAATGAGGACAGGAGCTGTTTTCAGCCACCAGAGGGCGATATTTGAGTGTACCACACTGACCTCTCTGTGGCAGACCGTACACAGAGTCTGAAGGTTCCCCAGGGAGCACTGTCCTCCTCCGCTGTAAACAGGCCTGATGTGATCCACCTGCCAGAACTGACCTTCTGTTGGGTTTGTTATAATTTCATTCAACTGCAGGAAAAGGGCAAGACAATGGAAACCTTAGATATTTTCCTCCTGAGCTATATCTTCATTCTACAGACAGAACAATAAAACTGAGCAAAGCAGCTATTTATATTATTTATACCAATGTTTATGATCGGAGAAAGTGTTAGCATGTTTGTTACTCCCAGTGGACAAGCAAACAACTATTATTTTAGTTGGCACAGTTCTACCTAGTCTGCAGTATGCAACAGTATCAAAGTAAAGCAGAAGGAAAGGTTATTTTCTTGATCAGTAAATTTGTCTTCAATATCATTTTATCAAGTGCTGCAGTTCACTCAGAAGGTTGTAAGATACCCACACTGCATGACTCGGTCTCCAGTCTTTTAGATTTGTGTCGACTTATTTTTAAAAGCCACAAAAAAACAAAGGTGATTTCATGCATACAACCAATAGAAGAACTGGCCGATGATCTTTTCTTTTGCAAGTTTTAAGTGTGTCTTCAGACTTTATTATAAAAATATAGAACCAGCAACTTCTGAAGTAGAATTTCAACTTCACAACAGGACCAAAAAAAGGTATTCTTATCTTGGAACTAAAATACTGCTTTGTATATGGATATTCTCCCTGTTCCATTGCCTTCGAGTCTGCAAAAAAGTGATTAATCTGGGAAGAATGGGAGTAGTTCTTCATATGCTCTGAGGTTATGGTGAGGGAAGCTGTGACAGCTGGCTTTTGTTAAGCTACTAACCAACATTCTGTGAAGTAGCAATAACCTGGTACTATTTACTACATCCATTCCTCGATTCTGTTTCATAACCACATTTCAATTAAAATCAGCTGCAACACTGACATCCCTAAAAATCAGAGTTCTGATGCCAGTCCTATTTAGATACCAAAAACATGCTTGTCTTTGAAGACAAATGAAGACAAGAATTTTGTTGTTTGTTTTCTTTTTCATGGTCTTCTATCTTATGCCTGTAAGTACACCACTTTGGTTTCTCTCAACTACCTCCTACACTACTACAGGAATACACAGATCAGCAGAAAGCACTTAAACAGTGCTGTTACCTGCCCAACTGGAAGATGAGACATCCACGAGCTCTCCAGAAGCTTCTTACGCTGAGTCTTAGGTGCATCTCTGATGTTAAGATAGAGCTCTTGGGCATTCTGATGACAAAACTGGCAAACACCATGTTCAGTTTCAAACACCTTAGTCCTGATGTAGCCCTGACTAGAACGAATTGAAAATTCCTCCTGGCAGGAAAGAGTGCAGAACCGTGTGTCCCAGGCAGGGGCCTGGCAGCTTTGGTCAAGCTGAGCTGTTGGCTGCTGACAGTGGAGACAAAGTGGGTTTCCTTCACCATCCAGGGCTTGCAAATAGCCTTTAGGTAGGGAGGAGTTTTGAACTTCAGTCCAATTGGAGGGAAGAACAGAAGGACTTTTTCCACTCTCCAAAAACAACCTGTTTACAGAGATCAAAGTAGAACTAGTAAAGCGGGTATTCAACACTACAATTTTTGCTTCATACATTGTACATTTCCATTAGATATCTTTCATGCTCTAGAATACCAATTTTAATCAAAAGATCATCTCAGTCAGGTTAGTATCTGCATAGTGCAATCGTCTACTTGGTTTATGTTTCAGTTTAAACAGTGTATGACAATACAAAGGATATTTTTCCTTTGCACATCTTACTGCATTTACACACGCACATTGAATTACTACCCTAAAATAATGCTGCATTTATAAGCGTTAGCTTGTGTCAGGTACGTACCTATACCCTCAGACAAATGTTTCAACCCCTTTTGTAATGGGAGCAAAATGTCAGAGGAAAACATCCTGCCTTCTCTCTGCAACTTTCACAGCTTCTTAACAATTTCCTACTCTAAACAAGATTTGCTTCCAGCCAAGAACTACTTGTCTGATAAAGAAGGGCATTTTCCAACCAAAACTTTTGTATTTTCTGCCCTATTTTAAATTAGAGGCAGAATGGAAGAAAATTTGCTCTCCTATTTGTAGTCAACTTCACAAGTAAGCTCAAGCTAACGTTGTTGCTTCCTTAACTACGTTGTGTAACTTTTCTTGTTTCATCTTGTCGCTCTGTTAACTAGTGGCTATGTCATCATACAACAAAACTGTTAATAGCTCATTAGCTATTTCAGCAAGTTTCTTTCCTATAACTTACCTATTACTATGGTTCAACAAGGTAAATATAACTTTGCTATCTTAAAAAAAAAAAAAAAAAAAAAAGTCTATGAAGAAACAGCTTCATAGCTTCATTGCTTTGTTTTTTTTGCATTAAACTCAACTTACTTTGTGGAATGACCTGGTTGTGCCATAGAAGCTTTTTCATTCCTCAGACAAGCTCTACTTTCTTTAGTGATGAGGCGCACGCTGCCCCCACTGCTGCTTGCTCTGCTAAGTGAGGCTGCTGCTACATCCTCCTTGGTCACATACCTAAAAAACCAACAGTTTTGACAGATGTCACCAACAGTGGACAGAATTATTTAAAGAAAAAAATGAGTATGAAAAAGTGTTGAAGTAAACTATGAATTATGAATGAGATTGCAGCCCTGATGGCAACTAATGATTTATTCCTGCTCCAAGTAGGAAATATAGTAAGATCTTTTAAAGCTTGCTTTTCTTTTGAGACAGTAATGATTTTTCCTCAAAAATCTTTGGTGAGTTCCAGCTGCTTAAATACACAAAGCAGAAGGCCAGAATAGCTGCTGAATGTGGCAGTGATGGACAGGGAAGCAGATACTTCCATTCCAGCACATTTACTTATGTGCTCAGTTGCATATGTTTGTCACTGTGAGACAGTCACTGAATTACCCATTTGTAGCCTTTGGCTTAATTCTACTGAAATTTACATTAAATACATCAAAACTTCCTGCAAAAATTAATAAGGGAAAGAAAAATAAAAACAAATACCTTTTTGTGCTGCTTGCCGCAGACTGTTTTTTACACATCTCCTCTGCAGCATGGATAGGACTACAAAACAGCTGACCACTTTTTCTGATAATTTTCTGTTTCATTGCTGTTAGATGACTCCATTCTTTCACAAACCTCAGTATCTGGGGGAGAATGCTATTGTCAGCAGTGTGACATCAAACAAATAATTACATTGAAAGCATGCTAAGAATTAACATATTCAAAACCGGATGGAAAAAAAGCTGGTATGATCAGAGATAGTCCCTTCAAGTCAGCCCTTGTGCAAGCTGCAGCCTTCCATCCTCTTCTGCTGAAGAACTTAAGACTGCTTTGGCATTGTCTACAATTACAGTTTTGCTACGACATATAGGTGTGCTGCTTAACAAAGTAGAAAATAAAGCCACAAATGGACTTCAATCTAAGCTGTAATGATAAGGAGAATGGATTTCTGGTAAAGTCTCAGATAAGCCTTCCTTGTGTAAGCAAGACTTCGTTCAGGGAAAAAAAGCAGATGGGTGAAAGTCTTCTACTTAGAGAAGCCCTCCTTCTCCTGCTCCAGGCTTTCAAAAAAGCCAAGTTTGAGAGAGGAAATAACATTCATATGTAAAAATCTAGAATTTATAACGTGGCTTTCTTTAGAATACATGTAGGGAAAAAATGGTTTCATCTCACCTTCATCTTTACAACAGAAAACAAATGAACAAGTGAATACCAATATGTCCATCAATAACAACAATACCATAGAGTGGCCAATATGAAAGCTTTGCTCTGTTTGTTTTTCCGCACTCCATTCCTTGCTGACTTGCTACATCCACAGTAGCCAGTATCACAGTGTTTCTGAACATGGACTCTGGTAACAATAAATACACTGTGCAGTATGATGAGTGATTTCAGCCTCATTCAGGAATGTGCTTCCAAGACTATGATGTGGCAATGATTTTCTCCTTGAAGTATTCTTTTTTCCCCCCATGACAAACATGGAAGAGCACGGACCAGCCTTACTTTGCTACTCAGAACAGCAAGAAAGAAGTCAGCAAAACTGCAGGACAGAAAGACACATGGGAGCATTTACTAACACGGATATTTTAATCTGCAAAAGAAAGTGGAGGGACAGAGATAAAGTTCCATAAGCAGTGTCATCTCCTGCAGAAACATGGCATTCTTAACGTGTCTTCTCAGTCTAAGTAGCTTTGAAATTCTTTGGCAACATCTCTGCCAGTCATCAGGTGGTTCAGATAGCTGTTGGCTGAATCACCAAGTAGGAATTTGACCTACAAATCTACGTTCCAGCCTTGTTGGAGAATCTACTAGTAAGAACCAGTCTTGTTCTGACGTGATAAAAATCTGATTTTCTAAATCATACATCTCTTTAAACAGATGAAACGTATTTCTTGACTGTTTCCAACAGATAACATTGCAAAACCAATTTAAATTCTGGATTTCATTACTGTGAGTACTTGATTTGACAATATTCATGTCTTACAACACCAGTACAAGTGTGATTGTTATTGCTTAAGTAACTGAAGCTGCATATCTCAGTAGAATTGTGCCCTACACTGTTTTGAATGTTGTTAGTAGACCAAAGGACAAAATGAGAGTCAAGGCCTGCTCATAACTGCAGCTCTGATACAACCCAGCACATTCTTATTCACTCAGCTCACAATTTACAACCTTCAAAATGCTATTTTGTTGACTTACAAATGCTAGTTGCTGATCCTGTAAATGAGAAATTAAATGATGCCTGGTTGATTCCATCTACGTTAACAAGAGGTATGATAATTTGCTAGAAAACAGTCTGCATAATATCTGCATCAATATTTACAGTATCTGCTCACACTGATGAAACTGTGTGTAGGTACTGAGTCCTGGAAGTGTTCTGCATCTTAAAAAAAAAAAAAAGAAGCCAAAATACTCCACATTAAATACTGCATTACTGTGCCAGTTGAATTTAGGCTTACCATGGAACGATTTCGTTTATGTTGGAAATTCTCTGATAAATCCTCCCAGTTGTCCAGCTGTATGTCCAATGGAATGAAATTCAGATTCAGTGGTTCACCATCCTACACAAACAAACAGTTTTGTTTACAGACAGAATACACTACAATCTAGAAAAAGGAAAAAAGCACCTGTTTCAAATGGATTATCCTCCTCTTTCAACCAAGTTTAGATCTTCAAGCTTAAGATCTTTCTAGGAATGATTTTTCATGTAAAAATGTAAAAAATGATTTCTCATGTCAAAAAAAGAAAGTAGAAAAACATTATAGCATTTTTTCTGATCTGTACACAGCACCAATGTGTACCTTTCTGAAAATGTGGTGGCAATATTTTATTTACCTACTTCACCTGCAAAGATTCATTGATTACTGCAACTCCAAAAATACTGGGGAATAGCACACTAGCTACAAACAGGAGAATAAATAGTCATGCTAATGATTCAAGGTAGCAGTAAGATTTATAACAAGAAAAAGAATCAAGTATTGTTAGCATTTTCAACAGATGATCTGAGCATAAATGTAATACACTGGCACCTCTGTGTAAACTAAGAGAAGTGTTAGAAGCTGTATAAATGGGGAATTATTACTTCTTCAACAAGAACTAGAATGATAAACCACCTAATTTTTTCAATATTTTCAATAATATGAAAATAGGGATTTTACACAAAGCATGACAAAAGAAACCATACATGCCTATTTTATAGGACAACAGTCTACTTTGTACTTCTGAAGTGATAATAAGCATGCTTATTTCAGCTTTACCTTTGTATAGAGGTGAATTCTATCAGTATTCCTGCTTGCACAGAACATTAGCCCATCATATACTAGAAATGCATCTGATTGATCTAAATATCCAACACAGAGAAACAAGGTTAAAATTAAGAGGTTTACTTCATTTAGTCTATTCAGATAGTAAAAATAACCACACCTGTCATGTGTGACATTTCCTGATTTCACATGCCTACAAACATTTTTTTGTATAAACTCTACATTTCTATTTTTCACCTTTCCCACTCCCTCCAAGTTTTCAGGAGTCATTGTACAAGCTCCTAGACCACACTAGGATTCTATATTTAATTCCAGAACAACATAAGATGCACACAATACAAGCAACAAATTATTAAGTGTTCTCCTGAATTTTTTAGGAGACAATCTTGTTTCTCTTGAATCACCCATTATTTCAATTTACCCGTGGCTATCCTGAAGACAAAGCAATGCCATCATAAATTTCAATAAGACTGTATGCTGTACCTTAGGTTTTACAGCTACTAGTTTGACATAATTGCTTTGTCAACCAAAACCTCTCTATTTCCTCAGGTTTTGTATGAAGAGTGCTTTAGATATCAAAATTCGATAAACATCCCAGGTTAGAACAAGAAAATTACTGCTAGCCTATCTTTCATATTTTGAAGTTCTTTTTCACGCCAGAGGCAGGAAATACAATTTCACACATAGGATATGGACACCTTTTTTTCCCCAGAGGAATCCCCTATTACCTTTTCCACACCTTCTTTCATTTTCTTCACTTTTGATTTTGACAGCTTCTTGTTCACTGATTTCAGACTGCTTGGTCACCAATTCCTCCAAATCTTCTCTTCCATCTTCAGCATCCCATGCTGCTCTCTGTTCATCACTTCTGGAGTCTTTCAACACGTCTTTTTCAGTCTGGCTAGTAGGAACTTCACAGTTTCTCTCACCTACAGAGAGAGAAAAGTGATCACTTACACTCTCCTTATAAATTGAGAGCTAATCAATAAACGGATGGACAAAAAACAAGCAACTGAAATACTGAGAAATTGCATTTTATTCTCTAATAATATAATGGTTCATTGTTCAACCACCTATGAAAACAGGGCTAACTTTGATATTAGGAGAATAAACACATGGACCAAAGTGTTCTAGTTATGCAATTTTGTGCAGCCAGCTTTATGAAGAAATATGTGCAATCAAACAGCTAGTTATTATCCACTACATTCATTTACCAAACACCATAAGCACATTAAATAGCTTTCCAGCATTCATACATACTTAAGAAATTGAGAAGTTGACCTTACTTCATCAAGAAAAGATCTAAAAAGAAAAAAAGAACCTTATTCTTTTCTTTCTAATGTAAAAACTTAACATGGAGAGAGATTTATAAAAATATTTACTAAGTTCCCAAATAGCTGGAATAAATTTCATAGAAAACATTTATTCTGACCTGTATGAATGAAAAATGCTGTATTTTTAAGGCAATGTCTCCCATGGCAACTACACAATACTGAGGCTAATAAAACCATCTATGTGACATCATTTAGTTTTTGACATGTAGAGAAAAGCTTTTCAATTTAATTGGATTCAGAATAACTACAAACCTTCTCAAAGAAAGCAAGAGCTACATTTGCTGTAAAGAAAATTAAATTTATATTCTTACTCACCATTTTTATATCCAGTTAACATTCATCTCAATTCTCTATTTGTTTCAAATTAGTAGAATCATACAAAAGATCCCCAGGAAAAGTTAAATTAAGAAAGATCACCTAAAAGGTATCTGTCTATCTATTCATAGAAAGATACTATTCTTCATGTTTTGCTTGTATATGTGCACGCTCAGATTTAAAAATATTTATTTCCTGAAACTAATCACAGCTGGAATGAAAAACGCACACTTTCTCTGCAGCACTTACCTTTATTGCTCTGAGGGCAATTACACATTTCACAGTAAGGAAGCAATTCGTTATTACTGCAAGTGCAAACACTACAGTGCCAAACTTTGTTTAAAGCTGTGCCTTTGCTTGAAGCATTTGAGCTGCAAGGAAGGACTTCATTGTTCTTCTCTGTGAAGAAAGCAGACATTTTTCCAGTCAACGTCTTTTTCTTCCTGGAGCTGACTGGAGTAGATCCACTTACGCTTCTTGCTCTTTTAGCTTCATGTGGACAGGCACTTTCATGACAAGTTGTATCCACATCACTTATTCTTGTGAAATCCAGATCTTCACTGCTCTTCTCTGAATCCTCTTCTTTCACGGCTTCAAAAGACTCTGCACCAACCTTTAATGATTCACTATCTGATAACATTTTGCGTTTCTTTCTAGAGGCAGATTTTGGGGTAAAGAAGGAACGTATGTCATGCTGTCTTTCCTTCTCAAACTAGGAAAGAGGAAAGAAATACATAAAGCCATCTTTGTGATTACTGCATCAGGAATGGTTAAATTTTTCTCCCCATTAGTAGTGCTTTCTAACACGGGAAGCTAGTTTAGAGATGAAAACAAAAGATATTTTCCTTTAAGCAGAAACAGCATAAAGAGCTATTCAACGTTGTGATTTCCTAAAAATTATTTTCAGTGTTCTTATCAAGATTCTGCAATAGCACTAATGATAGCAAATACACAGAACAGGTATGTTACATACATTTTCTGATGGAGCCTACAAGGAAAGACTTCTAAACGTTTTCAAAATAACTGTGCTGAATTTTAAAGCTATTAAGAAAGCTGTATTTTAAACAGAAATTACATTTCCTTATGAGACTCTGAGGATGAGTCAATCACCTAAAAACCAATTAAAGCTACTATTTAAAACCTGTAGATTATTTTATGCCCAACAGATCAGTTTCTCCAGATTAACTTTCTGAACTTGAACTTTTTTTTTGCCACTCATACAGTGTTTCTCCAGTAGTAAAGCCTGCAATGCACACAAAACCTAGGTGAGAAAAGGTTAGATCTTTAAAAAAAAAAAAAAAAAAGAAATAACAATTAAAAACATAAGTTTTGAGTATTACATGCGTAAACAGAAGTTCATTCTGGAGATCTTCTGCACTGTTGTTAGGGGTCCAAGCTTCAGCAAAACTCAAAAAATCCCATTTCTCCTTATCACCTTCTTCAGCCTGCATTCTCTCTTTTTTGCCATTCAAGGTGCTGCCTGTAACGTTGGCCTGCGTGTAAAGACTCGTGTAAAGGCTCTTAAAAATTTACAGGTAGGAACAAGTTTATTTGTCTAAATGCATCAAATTGCTTACAACTGCTGAACTAAGCTTGCAAGAGAGAAATGAGAATATCTGCAGTAATTCAAATAATGTTAGTGATTGAAACCATTCTTCCAGCTGCCCTAATGGAAACCATTTCTGCACAAGTACCATATATATGAAAAGGTATATGTAAAATACCAACATTCACTGAGGTTAAGAGATTATTTACATTGTGTACGCATCTTTCTCAGTAGTCTTTAGGCATTCTGCTTAGTAGATGAAGCCAAAGGCAGAATTAATGGAAAGCAGGAATTCAGTGATTAAACTCTTAGCCAGACAATCTCAGATCCATAGATTTGTCTTATTCTAGAATGTTATTTGCTAGCTGTGCTTCAGTGGTATCTAAACCACAGTGAATCCCCAATTATTTGGTTGTATTCCACACGTACCTTGCGATTCAGCATTGCCCACATAAGAGGATCCAACGTTCCTTTTGCTATAAGGAAGTGAATATTCACAGAACTGCACTGCCCAATGCGGTGTGCTCTGTCTTCTGCTTGCTTAATATGGCCTGGATCCCAATATAATTCAGCAAACACGACGTGAGTAGCAGCAGTGAAAGTTAAACCCTAAATAAAGGAGTACATCAATTTAGAAAAAAGATTCTCCCCATAAATCTACACACTGCACAGAACATTTTTAAGTGTAGGTGAGACAGACCACCTGGACACACAAAAAGAAATACAAACCAACCTTCTACACTTATTCCAGGTAGATATTAGTAAGATTCAGAAAACACTGCAATATTGTGCAAACACTGCATACAGCTCTTCATTATGGAACTAAATGTTGCTTATCATTAATCTGGTACTCCCAGACAGAAGGTGCAGGCTTTTTCTGTTCTTCTACTAATTATTCAACCCACTGCTTATGGTGATTTTGCTCATGTAATTTCAAGAGAGGCTTAAAACAGTTAACATGACTGGTGCAAAAAAAAAAATGAACACATAATTCTGCAAAAGATGCATTACACAAATTGCCTTCAGTAAATAACTTTAATAACCTTCATTTCCATTCTTCAAATTTAATTTTTTTATTTTTATTTTTTTTTAATCCTACCTGACCAGCTGCCTGAATACTCAAAATAGCAACCCGGGTCTCAGGATCCTTCTGAAACTGATTAACCAGATGTATTCTTTCTGCAGAAGGAACACTTCCATCTATCCGTATGTAGCGAACCTACAACAGATTTTAATAGACAAATGAAGTCATCCCTTTTTAGATCCAACCACCTTCTTTCCCCAATACTAAAATACCTGCTCTATTCCAGTCATGGAGATAATAGTACCTCAGTACTATTTTACCTGTCGATCTACAATTAAGCCTATTTATCAGAAAGTACTCAGTACTACCTATTTATAAAAGACAACAATAATGAACACAGGCTCCTAAAATTGAGTATTCTGCACAAGAATCTGCAATTTCCCAGGTAAGATTTATTAAGGTTGCAAGCACTTGCAAACAAATAGCTTAATATTAAATACTGAAGTTAGCCATTTTTCCCTAGCAATGGTTGAGTCCACAACCAATAACATGGAAGTGATCCACTGTGAATTAAACATTCAAGCAAGATAACAATATTTTGGAAAAAAAACCCAAAAAACAAAAACAACAAAAAAACACCAAACCAATGAACACCAACAAACCACCTCCAAAAGAAGACAGAAGAATATCGATGAAAAACCTTGGGAAACAACTGCCTTTAGAAATAGATTCACTGATGAAGTATCACACCAAATATCCCCATTTATAAAACAGTTCTTCAAAATTCCACAATCTTTTCAATACAGGAGCACTGACCTTTATTTACCTAAAGTCCTTAAATTCCTCCACATACAGAGTTCTACTCAATTTAAGCACAACTGTCACATATTTGCAAAGTCTGAAATTAAATGAGTGCACATTTGTTAAATAATTACCTTATTTTCTATAACTGCCTCTGCACAAGCTTGAAGCATGCTTAAGTGGTGAGCAAAAACTAGGAACTTCAGTTTGTCATTTTCAAGCATCATTCTGATATAGTCCTTCACTGCTCCTGCCTGGAGTAATAGAGCATGTTTTCATCAGTTAGATGTACAAAATGCTCAAAATGACAGTTTTCACTTCAATGCCTGAATGCCATTCTATTGGTTAACCATTTAAGACTTTATCATACACTAACGTTAATTTAATAATTATAATTCTGTTTCAAGAAGTAGCACAACTTTACGTCCTAATAGCTAAATCTGTCCCATTTCTTTAGAGAAAAAAAAACCCCTCCACCCTCACAAGATCACAAAGTTAGATGGCATTTCTTTCAGATTAAGATGAAAATAAAAATGCTTTCGGTTATGACATCATTACCTGATGTCTGAAATAAAAATACAGAAAGCATTTAATTTCTGACCAAACATATTTTAATCATAGAAGGTATTGTTTAATCAGAACTTCTGTGCCAGCAACTAGAAAACCATTAACAAATCATGTAGAGTATGACACTATAATAATAATATAATAATTGCCCTATTTAAATACTCACATAATTGCTGTGTTAAATATTAATAGTGTTCATCAAATACAATGACAATAAAATAACAGCTACTACTAAAATTTGTCACTGATCAGTTGATAAAAAAATTCTGAGGGCTGCTGCATAAACAGTATTGCATTTTCCCTCTTTCATTTGAAAATGAGCTGACAGTGACAGAGAATAAAAAAGTAGGGGACAAGGTAGCAACAGAACCACGCTGGTATTTTTAAGATGGATAGAATATTTAAGATAAACTCCAAGGATTCAGATTCTTAATTCTTTTTAAATATACTTTTCTAAATATGGATTAGTGTAAAGAAATGTGATAACAGGCTAAAAAGTAAGCACCTAAAAGATCCGTTCATTCTCACACCTTAATTAAAAGAGGAAAATACAGAACAGGTGTCCCATCTGATAAAATAGAAAGACCACTTAGAGAAGGTTATCATTCTTCATATATCCATGGGGAGAACCAGTACTGACAGAGCACAGTCTGCACAAGGGCTGCATCAGCAGCATCCTGTAATGCAAGCCAGCTGGGTCAGTCAGCTTCAGCAGCTGCCTACACAGTTACATTCCTGGAGCACTCACCTTCAGTGCATTCCTAAGTCCAAGAGATGCCAATACATCTGATTTTATTAACAGAAAACACATCGAAAAATTAAAATATATATTAGTACTTCTACACTTACCTTGGCTATTGCAGTTTCTTTATACATACGTGTGATTAGACTCATGACATCAACAAAATGGCTGTCAGTGGGCTCTGAATTCAACTTCCTCATTAATTTCTCCCACTCTGCAAAAGTGGTATTCAAATTCTAATTGGAAAAAGAGATCAGTGGTTAGGATAGATGTACTTATCTTTTACAGGTTTGTTAGAAGCTACTAAGTATGCTCTACCACAACACTGACTTCCATGAAACATCTAGGGATGGAGTACATTTGAAATCTCTGTCAAATCTGTCTAAAAGTAATTGTAGGATTCAATACCTAATGAAAATGAAGAAGGAAAGACGACCATATTAAAATTAGGGTCAATTTTATATCTATTTGATCCCTTCTCAAGATGACATACCCATATTCTTCACATTATAATAAAAAAAATGCTGATGCTGTACTATACATGTAGCTACAAAGAATGGGAGAATATTTACACATGCTTATATAAATACATATAAGAATATATATGAATACATAGACATTTACTAACAAATATCTTTTTAGCTGATGTGGAAAATTCACCTTAGCTGCGGCTTGTGGGAGATCAAATGGAATACGCTGTCTAACTTTGGGAGGTAATTGTGTTAGAACATCATTCTTCAGTCTTCTGATCATTATTTTTCTTAAAAGTTGATGTAGTTCTTCTAAATTTGAAGCTCCTCTACAGTCCCATTGTTTTCTTTTACCAAAGAATCTGAAAATGAAAAAAAAGAATCAATATTGTTTGGTGAACGCTAGCTATTCCAAATCCAATGGAAGCCTGCAGTACACAATTCATTGTAAGACACAGATATGAAGGCATTTAGCATAACCAGGAACACTGAGTGTTGTTATGTTGGAGAGATGATTGCTTTCTGTCTGATTCCTTCCAACACTCAAGGCAGAGCTCTTAATTTCTAACCCACAGACCTGACTCCCCATCAGACAAAGTCCTCTATTTCATCCCATCTATCACTAATCAGAAGAATCTACCACAATGCTTCTTTATGATATTAAAGTGGGTAACAGCTGATTAAGAAATTAATCACAAACGCCGCAAAGAACATCATTAAAATTCCTTTCCTGTCCCATCTGAATTCACTGTTATGTACATTCAGGATTCAAAGCTAAATGCTCCAGTTTAAAATGTAACTGTATTAAAAAAAGCAAGGCTAAACAGGGGAAGTAGATTAAAAGTTAAAAAGCTCAAGGCTAAAAAAGAGAAATAAATTAATAGCTGTGTTTCTTTTTCTTTCTTTTATTTTCAAGGACATGTTGCAGAAGAGCTTCTCTGTGTCAACATTGCCAAGAAGCAACAAAATCTGTAGCACAGCAGATTTTGCTGGGTTTGGAGAAAAGCCCAGGTGGCATTTCTCAAAGACAGGAGAGTACAAGTATGTAAATTTTACTGGTATTACTGGTAATTTTTTCCTTAAAAGAAAAAAAAAAAAAAAAAAAGGAATTTTAAGCTTTATTGGGCTTATAAAGGTACTATTGATTTCAGATGGCTGATTATGACCAGTGTGGAAGGAGGTGAGGACTCATTTCTACACTGGCAAAATAATGGCATAACTCACTCAGATTGCTAAACAGATGGAAGGCAGCTACAACTTTTGCTCTTATCTTTTCTTCAGTGTGTGTCTGGTCCTTAGAAAGCATTCATCCCTCCAACTTGAGCACTGGGGATGTAAGAAATGGTAGCTGAAACACTTCAACCCTCATCCTTAGAAACAGGCGTCTATAAACACCTAAGTAGAAAACACTTTCACAGAAAGTTCTGCATAAAATAAAGCTACCAAATGGATTACCACAGGATGTTAAGTTCCAGCCAAGTCATGACAACAATGTTATCTGTTGAGAGCTTGCTAACCCGAATTTGATTTTCAATATATTTATGGTATTCCAAAAATAAGATAATCATCTGTGATGGAGTAGTTAACCGTGCTGTACCCACGCACACTTGTGGTGTGAAAATTACAGATGCATTTAGTCAAAACACCATAGAAAAAATAGCATTTCTCCATCTGAAAAATCAGACAGCACTCTGTTATTAGAAGTTAGATGCTGATAAAACATATATATGATAAGAGGAAAAAATGCCCAAGTTACATGAAAATGAAATTAGACAAGTATTACAGTAAAAATTAAATCTAAATGCTAACAATTTAGCTGACAAAAACTACTGGTTTTAGTTCATGCAAAATTGTAGGTAAGAAATCTTTTTAAAGGTTCTTTCCCCTCTCATACCTTCTTACAGTGCCCATATTTGATCTCTCAAACAGAACAAACATACTGCTGTGCTTTTGGGACCTTTTTCTCCTTTTGTTTGGTTAATCTAACATATGATCTTCTTTTCCCCAAATGTTGTAGGACAGCAAAAAGACTGAATCCCATAATAAAGAGATAAATTGTTACATGACAAGAGCATTGCACTGAGAATCAGAAACTCAAGTTTCAGCTCTAGCTGAAATGCCAGCTCAAAAAGTAAAACCTATACTTTTCATATGAACAGTAAATTGGCAAGTCATTTTACTGAACAGAACGTTGGCACTTACACTTTCTCTCAAACTTTAATAGCTTCCAATTTATTCCTAAAGTAAAGTCTCCCATCAATTCAATCCTCTTGCCAAACATCTCTAAACACTGAAAAAAACCCCAATGTATGTATGTGCCAACCTATTTTCTGTTTGTACAATGTATTTTTGATATTCTTCCTCTGTACGGTCCCTAATTCACTTTGATGGAAGAGATGTATCACAGAATGGCTTGGTGTGGGGAGGATCTCAGAGATCACTTAGTTCCAACCCCCCTTCCATGGGCAGGGTTGCCAATCACTGTATCAGGCAGAAGATCAGGCCCCATTCAACCTGGTCTTGAACATCTTCAAAAATGGTGCATCCAAAACTTCTCTGGGCAGCCTGTTCCAGCACCTCACCTCCCCGGGTCTCTAAACATGATGGTGTAATACCACAATAGAGACACTACTTATTGGTTCTTTCATTTCATATGAGAGGAAAATCAAAGTCATTCATGAGAAAAATACAAGGGCAAGTACAGTAATACCTCAAATGAGCATCACAGTATTTTTTGGCATATTCACTCCAAGTTCCAAATCTTCCTGGAAAAAGTGCCTCAATCTGCATGAAAAGCTTTATAAAAAAAAATGTTAGTGACAAACTGCCTTCAAGGATAATACTATTCAGAAATAATTCTCATTTATTACATGCTTACTGTGTTAAGCTTATATCCACCAGCCGTACTACTCATGAAAATAACAAAATCCCATGCTCAATATTATTGATACTATCCCTAAAGAAAGAAGAAACAACACGCAGGATGCTAAATACCTCTTCGGGTCTACCGAGCGCAGGAGTTCCGGTAAGAAGAATTGCTCTACTGGCTTTCTGTACAATGGGCAATAAAATCTTGCTGCGTTTAGCATTTCTGGATTTCATATAGTGTGATTCATCAACCACAACTACCTTGAAGTTCTGCCTATACAGAGTGTATACTAAAGTCTGGGCATCAGAAGTTAACAGGCCATATCCCAGAATCGTCACTTTGCTGCTTGATATTCTCCTAGAAGGGAAAATTCAGAATTCGTCTTAGTACATATTTACTGCAGGAAAATTAACATAGCAAACAAGTTCCAGAAAGATTTTTTTTTTTTAAATAACAGAAGGCAAGTATGATGTCTTTTGGATTGGCTAGTTATAGAGTTGTTAGATTGACTAATAATATTGGCTATTCAATTGAAATAAAAATTCTAGCATCCTACATTTCTAAGTCACACACATTTCATTACCATTTTCAGGGGATATCATTGTGGTTTAACACCAACAAGCTAAGCTAACATCATGATAGACTCTCACTCACCCCCCTCAAAGGGACAGGAAGAAAATATGAAAAAACCTCGTGGGTTGAGAAGAAGACTTTTTTTTTTTTAATTAAAAAAAAAACCAAACAAGTATTGGAAATGATTTCTCACAATAGATTTTAAAACATACAAAGGCATAAAGCACAAATTGTTTTTAAAATCACTAGAGAGCACTGTAGCCCTTCAGGAGCCTTTAAACACAGAAGCACAAAGTTGTTAGGCAAACAAGTTACCAGAACAAGACATAAAGCTGATCTATTCATCTGTCAGAAACTACCACTCTGCTGGCCTGATCTTTATTTGTTCCCCAGTAGAAAGAGATCAAAAGCCAATCCAATAAGCTAAAGTTTCTTACAGTACTTAAGAGTAATTAAAGTTTGTGCATGTGTACATCCATGCTTCTAGACACGGAGGAAGAGACCTAAGCATATTTTAACCTATTTCTATTAAGAAGTACACTTCGTTGCTGAAGTTCAGAAGGAAAGCAAAGTACTGAAATCAGAGAAATCAAAAGGTTGAACACACAGAAGCACAATTTCCCAAAGCTAAACCAAGTGTGTCAGCTCTGTTTTTGGATTTTCTTACAAATGCATAAAGCATCCTTTATGTTAAAATATTCATTAGTTCAACAGCTAGGAAGCCTCCTGGGAATTAAATAGAAAGCCAAGCTTTCCTCTTATCTCGTTGAGAACAAAAGTAGTAATGGTTACGGTTTATTCCTTTTAAGAACTTCAGAACGTGAAAAGAACAGAATTCTGTTTGCCATTTACTTTTGTCTTCACTTTTCCCTTATTCCACATTTCTCTTTGCTGCATTCAGCAGTGTAAGCATAGTTTTTATGTGCAGTTTAACTGGAATGATAAAAAAACTCTCGCTCAAATGGATCTTTATTTTATTTCCCATATTCCTCTAACAGCTTTATTTTGATTAGCAATAGTAATTATCCCTCAATTAAGATTTTAAACATATTTTGAATTGGATTTGTTTGGTTACGGTTACCCCAAGGAGGATTCCAAGCTACTTTCTCATCTGCATGTTTGGAGAGTATCAGGAAATGACTGCCAAGACAACATGGAAGTCAGTCTTCTTTGTCCAGGTCTTAGAACAATATCTAGACACTGCTATGAAATTAACCAAGTTATTACAGCAAAACAGATTACAAAATACCTTTTTAGTTCAGTGTTTCCTTGCAATAGGAGAGTTACTTTAATAGCATTAAGACTTGTAGTCCCACTGTAATGAATTTAGGCTACTAAGTCTAAAGATAAAAAACCTGGATCACAATGACCGTCTCAGTTAGAGAATATTTACTGTAACATTTAAATTTATCAGTGCTCTAAATAGAAAGTTAACTGTAATTAAGTCCTTATTTTCTAACACATACTAATTTTTTTTTCAAAAATGTGTTCAAAATGTTTTCCAGAAACTAACAAGTACAATACATCAGAGCTGACACATGGCCAATGTGTTCAATAGGAAACACCCCAAAGTAACCAAGTCTTCAGCAGATAGCCTTGCCACTGTGCAAAAAATCAGACCTCTCAGTTACAGAGGAGACAAAAAACAACCACAAAACCCATCCCTCTGCTGAAACATAAAACCCAATTGAAATTTCTTTCATCTTGCTGAAATCCTTACTTTTCATTATGAACATCTATATATTGTGTGTTTCTCACATACATACTGCCATCAGCTTACAGAATGAAATGGGACTTTCTAATGAATAATAATGAACTTACCCAATATCAGTTTTGTTTTGAATGATAATAATATCATCTGGAGATAGTTCTGGAATCCACTTTTCCATCTCATCAACCCAAGGATATCTCAAAGATGAAGGCACTACTATTAAGAGAGGCCATTCCTTCCTGTAGTAGTAGGAAATAGCAATTGCTTGAATTGTTTTACCTAGTCCCATCTGTGAGAAGGAAAAAAAAAGTTGAAAACAGAAGTTATGTTTGGAAATCATTGTTACTACAGTTAATCTATCATGAAAGAAAATGCTTCTCTTTAAAGGGATTCACACATACTGCATATTTGGTTTGCTTGTTAAAGCTCCAAGTATCTTTTCCAGTGATTTCAGAAGGCCTTTGGTTCAGAGACTTAGTAGGACAGACTATGAAGTTGACTGAACTCTTCAGCTTGTTAATTTGTCAAAAACATTTTAAAACCTATTCAAAGGAAAGACAAATATTGCCGAGATTGAAATTTCCTCAAGCTTCTTTCTGCTAAAAACCATCACTGGAACCTACATCAGTCCTTAAACATTATCTCTTTTACATTTAGTTTTTATATAATAACTTTTTAGTCCATCATGAAGTTTGAATTTGTGATTTCTTACCATAGATAAAATATTTTTGTAATAAATTTAAAATGTTACAAGTCATGAATTTCACTATTAATGAAAGTACACCCTAGGTTTGCATCAAATTAAGTATTTGGTATTTTCCACTTCGGTATTTTCAGAACATCTAGGTAATACCACAGGAATTGGGCTCCACTCCCTGCCAACTTCCCTGAATGAAGCATGTTAAAACAAGAAAAAGTGACGTTAAAGTAACAGGAATCACTTACCTCATCAGCAATCATACACCTACAGGTGCAATAAGGGGGAAAAAAAGAAAAAGAACAATAGTAAATATAACTGATAAACCAATCGTTATAAATTGCTTACTATGAATGTAAGTTAGGCATTCAGCAAATCCTGAATATTTTCTTTGTGACTAAAGGAAAAAAGAGAGACTTCCTTTTTAGAGTGCCTTTGACAATAACAGCAAATGTAATTTTGGTATGATTGTAATAGTAAGTACACCAGTTATTCTAAAATTGTATACTCAATTTGTTAGTATTACTGAAGAACATACAGTGGAATTGAATTGCTGCTTTGGTTTAGTGCTATATTAAATTTAATCTTAAGAGACAGCGCAAGAAATACATCTTCAATTATACTGTCTTTCAGGAACAGCATCGTTTTTGATTCTTTGTGATTAAGAGTCACTTCTATGGCACACTGATTTAGAAAAAAAAGTCACTTCCAGAGGTGTTCCATTTGTTTTGAAATAGAAACAGACCTCCTCTCACCGCCCCAGCTGTACTGGGCAAAGCATTGGAAAATGAACTTGATTTTTTTTTCCATTTAGAAGCCCTTTACTCCAAGCAAAGAAAACAATGGCAACTCTAGAGGCAATTATTTAAGTAAACTTATATTTCCTGAACAAACACCACCTCTGATATAAATTTCTTTATAGGTATGTTACATTATGCCTTAGTATTAATACTCTGAAGTCTGAAAGGATTTTGGGAACTTAACTGCTCCTGGCCCACACAGACTCCTTCAAAACCATTTTGAAATTAGACCAAGGCCAATGGAATTATTTGTTGGACATTCAGTTACACCATCAAATGGTGGCTGATGTCACCTATTTCCAACTATTGTACCCTCAGCTATTTCACAAACTTTTAGCTCTGCTATTCTACAACTTCGTACAAGTTGGAAAAAAATACACCCCCACCAAGAAACCAAAATCCCAAGGAAAAAAGAAACCTCCAAACACAAACCCAAAGATTATCCAATTTGAAAGCATTATCTAAAGAAGTAAGAGTTTAACTCTTGTAATCAGACCCCCTACATCATATTCACACACCAACAAATTCAGAGGAAGACAAAAAATGTTAATCTAAGAAAGAAGAAAAGAAAAAAATCTACTCCCTTTCAGTCTTGCAACATGAGGGTGACTTAAAGTTCTGTTTTCCTGTAACAACACCAGACTGCACAAAGCTTCAGACTTGCTAAGAACCTTCTTGCCACAATCAACGCTAAGATCTAAAAGCAAGATCTAAAATGAGCACAAAGTGCCAACTTCTGCAATCTCAATAGCATTCCCTGCTTGAGTTTCAGCTATGTAACTGGAGGTTGGATTAATCCTCCAGCTAATACGTAATCGGGGGAGTTTTTCAAGCACTGCATAATTTTCCAAATTTTCATAAAAAACAAAGTGGAAGAATAACTCCCACAGTTTTGTATCATAGTGCCACACAAAAGGCTCGGTAACACCACTGAGAAATACAGCACTGGGTGGCTGCTGCTTGAACTGAATGGCAGCAATAGATGGACAGCTGCATGCAGTTCATCATTTTGAAGACTTGTTTACTGACAGAAAAGCATCAAGTCTTAGAAATTGAGACAGTTCAAGCTCCAGGAGAGAATGAACTTCACAGGCCACTCTGCTTGTGTCCCAGTGTCCCATCACATTCAAGGGGGAAAAAAAAACTAAAACTAAAACTAAAAATAAAAAGCCCAAGGACTTTTGCCTTGAGCTTTTGCTTCCTATCCCCAGTAGCCTTCAGTCACAGACACAAATTAGTCTTGATTAATTGCTCTGGATAAATTCCTCACTGCCTGTTCCCCACCACTGCATCTTCTGAGACAACAAACTTCTCTGCCACACAAGTAGATGTGCACCCACTGCACCATGCTACTCAAATGAAACATTCCTTCTGTGAAAAAAACTGAGATCTTCCAGGTCTCTGCAACTGTAACTAAATTTAACATGTCAAGACATTAAAATTCTGTATTTTGATACTAGAAACCCTTTAAAATAATACAGAACTGCTTTTTCAGTGTTGGGTGTATGGAAATTCATGCAGGTACTCAAAGTACTAACAACATCAGCTGTGATCACATTCAATAACATACATCTTGCCATGGGGCCAAAATGGACATTCCTGTGGCCAAACTACAAAGCTTGGCAGAAAACACACAGAGGTAATTCCCAGATCTGATGTGCTGGATACAGATTTGATACTCTGAGAGCTCTGGTACATTGATGCTTGCTCATTCAACCCGAAAGTGTAGATTCCAACATCAACGTTTCCTTTGTACTAACACACACGCACGAAAATATGCATATTGTACAGCTTACATTTTTGTAAGTTGCAATCTACTTGTAACTCACTTTGTAGCAGTCCCTCAGCTTTTTAGATGTTTTCCACTTCAAACTTGGTTGGGATGGAACAATCAAAAAAAAAAACCAACATAACAAAACATAACTGCTAAATCCACACAGGCAAAGGAAAAAAAAAAAAGGCAGGAAGAGAATATTTTTAGTGGCAACTTGAGATTGTGGAGCCTTTGTGTTTGTGATTTGCAGCTGGGCAGAGACATTAATTTGCAGACAACAAATACACAATTCTATTTTTAAATAATGCCGTATATTGCTTACTTTAAAGAGTGATTTTTTTCCATTTAATACAAATTGCTTCCATTATACTTCTAAAAAGAATTCTTTCTTGCAGATTCTTAAAGGTGGCAACTTCTATCAGTAGACTGATTTTTAAAAACGGTTTGAAGACTGAAATTGAGTGGAATGCACAACAACCTAATGGTGGAGAATCATTGTTAATTTCAGTTTTAACTCCTTAAACAAATGCAGAAAATAAGTAGCAAACAAATGCAGAAATGTAGCAATTAGCTACATACAAAGCAGAGGCATCTCAAGATGAAGCTAAAAACATTCTTTAATATTGTATTTAATCCTAAAGGATATCAAAGGGAATGCACAAATACAGCAATATCTGAAAGTACATTGCATTCAGTAGCATCTGCTGGTAAGGAAATGTGGCAGAGAGAACAGAAATACAAATGTTCCTTGCCATCTTGTGCTGATAAATACAGTATTTCTCAGTATATCAGCTTCTATTTTAGCAGAGTATTATGAATAATGAAATGAAAATCACGTCACTTTAGGCGTGCATCTCCTACACAGCAGGAATAAATCTACTTTAGTGTGAGCCACACATTTTAAAGAGATGAAAGTGAGAATACATGAGGTCCTATTGCACTGTGTTTTGGTGCATGCAAACCAACTTCTTGGACCTTCATTCTGTTTTTCAGAGAAACAAGCCAGAACAAAGAAATTTATAAATTGCTCTGACAATTAAAAGCTAAGAGCAATCAAAATAAAAACTTAAAAGTATGTCAGCCACAGGAACAGATTTTTTTCATGAAATGATATTTTTTCATTAGTTTATTGCAGCCATTTACACTTTGATGACTTAAGTATCTGCAGGACTACAGGAAGTTGTTCTATCTCACTGCTTTCAATTATTTTCAGACTCTGCCCATAGAACCTTCTGTTTTCAACTTCAAGTAAGTATGTCTTCAGTGAAACCTGTTATGCAGCAGTGCTACCCAGAATAGCACATACAATTTGATCACTCACATCCATGGAAGATAAATACAAGCCAAAAGAGAAGTGGAAAAGAGCTAATAGAAAGATTAAGGGGCAGCTGAGCCTCCCATGGTAGGAAATAACAAGAGAAACACGATTGCTTCATCTCCAAAAGGAAAAGCTGAAATGCAATGCTTGTTCCACCTCTCCCTGTTCCATAAATCCACAAAAAAACAATTTCAGAGATAGAAAGACCACAGTGTTGGTACATAAAAGTCTCAGCCTATTAACACATTGAAGCTAGAAATTAGAATTATACTCTTAATTATACTAATAACTGTATCTGTGAAGAACCACAAGGGGGAAAAAAGTTACTAATTACAAAGCAGAACCCAAATTTTACAGAGAATCAGCCTGGACCTTGCCAGCAGCACAGGCCTCAGGACACACATCTCCAATTCTGTGCTCCCAAACTGACAGACAGTACAGTTTCTGTTAATGGTTACAAAGATGTGGTACTTCTACATACACTTCTCACCCTATTAAAGAGCTGTAATTCAGCAATAAATCTTCAAATCTAGTTCTCTCCCATCTGTTCTGCTACAGTAATTTGTAGTAAAAAAAAAAAAATCAAAGGCTGAAGCAGGGAAACTACTGGCTTTTCTTCCTATGCCTGCAACCCCTACATCACTTAGGCATAGAAACATTAACTACATACATCATGGACTGACATGAATCAGGTGCACAAAAATTGTTTTTAAAGCTGCCCTGAAGTTTTCAGTCTTAGAAGTCTTAAACATGACTGCTTAATGTAGTTACAGCATCTAAGTCGTCCAGTATCTGCTCTTAAAGGCACAAAAAATAGCTTATATTCACTGAGAGGGAAATCACCAAGGGTCCCCACATTTTATAACCACATGGATTAGTTTAGAAGTGTATGGAACTTCCCTATCATTATAGCCCAGATCATACAGAACTGATCGGATACCTGATAATTGCATGATAACATTTCAAAAGAAATACCCCACATTTTGCTTTATGTAACCTTAAAAACACGCAGCTGCCATTTATAACAAACGTCAGTACGTCCTACATTGCTGCAGTGAGACAAGCTGCCGACATGAACATAAAGAAACAGATCTTCAGATACACGGAAGGGACAAATGTGTACTTTTAGTTCATATATTTTGACTGCAAGAAGACAGACTTCTCGTTCTCTGAAGTTCAATTAGTCATTTCCTCTCAACTGGTAGTTACCCAATTTGAGCTTCATCGTTCATATCCCATCTGTTCAGCTGACACCTCAATAATAGCTCTATCCAAGAATAAAAATCAGAGCTATGATACGCACTTTCGCATCCTGTTTTAGGCTCAGCCCACACAGTCAAAAGTTTCAGAAAAGCAGGAAAAATCATTTTAGATCTCTCAGTTACACTTCCCCTCAGCACAGAAGTCCAACTAGGCAATGAGCATCACAGACAACGGCAAGCTCCCTCCATTTCCTTTCCCATTTCTAAACGTTTCCTTTCTTCACAGTGAATCCTGAGGTTGGCATCTGAATCTGTCCGTTTGTGAAGGAATGCTGCTATTTTTTCCTAACAGAACACATCAGAATCTCACAGCAGTGCATTACACATTCTGCTACAATCTTCCTGGTATTCATATACCTCTCACAGTTGTAGGGTCAGCAGTGGGCTTTGCACACAGCAGTAGCTTTCATAAATAGAAGGGGACACACAATCTGATCTCTATCCTTTCAAGACGCATTAACTTAAAATAAAACCAAGAGAAAGTACCTGATAGGTGAATATGCATGCAGAGAAGAAAGAGAAATCGGCTGTTTTGTTGGTCCACCCCAAGCATACATAGGTTCGAAACTTTAATTTAGATCCAGACAAAAAAGAATACAAGCATCTACGAGTATAATTTAAGGGTCCACACAAAACTGACTGAATCAGAGCCCCACAACCAGATAGTCAAGACTCAGCACACACTATCAGAACAGCCTTGTAAAGGTGCACTTGCACTACAGAAAATCTTGGAGAGAAAACAGAACTTAGAGGAAAATCAGAAAAAAAAGAAAAGGAAAGACAGAAGGGATGATAATTTTTCAAACCTCATAGAGCACAGGAAGATCTGATGGTTATGTTGACGTCAAGAAGACTGAACCAGCTTTGTAAAGCATAAGGAGAAACAGATGTTCAAAATTCAGTTCATTAGAGAAGCAGAAGGGAAACTGAGGCTAAGCTTGTGTGGCATATGTCATACAGCCACAAGAAGTCATCTGCATCAGAAAGACATTAACACTGAAACAGCTTCGTAACACAAGTTTCAGGGAAGGAAAGAGTGTTTAAATGATCATTATTTCTATTCCTGTGTGTCTGGGTTACGTTCAGGCAACCCTTCTGAAATGTTAGCAACATCACCAAGTAAACAATGCAATTACAGTTTGTTGTGTTAATTACAACGACTTCAGCAAGGTATGTGAACAAAAACAAAGAATCTAATTTTGAGCTACTCTTGGAAAAATACCAACAATTCAGCAACACACTGGCCTATGTCTGAGGTTTAACTTTATAACCTATCTGATTTGTATACATAATTAAGAATCCTAGTAAGTCATGCAGTCATTGCTGTACGTTCCTTGCAACTACAACATCATTTTGCAATTATGTTCTCTCTAAACTAGATAGCTCTGCCTCTTTATAAGCCATGGATTAAAAATTAAAGGGAATATAGAGTTCCAATGTAATTATTGCTTGCACGTGGGGATAATTCAACTTTTTGATTCATTTTCAGCAGCTATTTACCCAGAACTGCAGGCAGCTTTTTCAGAACAAAATCCTTCACCTTTAGTTCCATTTTCCAAGACAAACAGTCAAAGCAGTAGCACTTGATTTCTTAAAACACTGAAAAATTCTGTTACTACTCAAACAAACTACAGCTGGTTCTGTTAGTGCAGCCTTTGGAACATGCTGTACAGAGGAAGCTTTGCATCTTTCTTTCACCAGTGTGGGTGTTCTGATATTCTTGGGATTCTCACCTACTCATGTGAGTCAGTTTTATATAACGCTACAACATACAATTTACCTCCTACTCACAAGCCAACACTTCAGCACTAACATCTTAACCAAGGTTATTTAAGGAATCTGAACTGAGTGTATTTTTATATAAAACTGCGCAAGCAACCGTTACATTTGTGTGTCAGTAATCGCAGCATTCAGTCCTCAAACGAGAACACAGATGATAATCAAGGTTGTTTAACCAAAAATAGAGCCCCAGAGGATTTCAGCCACATCATACCCTTGCTCTTGAATTACATTAGGTGCTTTAAAAAAGTAAACAATGAAAAACCAACCATCAATCTAATGTAAGATGCACTGAATTGCCATATCTGCAGTGTTCTCAGTTCTTCAAAGGAATATAGAGGAGAATGGCTGTGCAGAGTCTTAGGCTTTTCTCCAATACTGCTCAACCCGTATCTGAGTGAGACATTTAAAATTACCCGTGTTTATGAAGGTTTGAGAGCAATATGTGTATATTAGCCAGCATATTTCAGTATGGAAAAGGATGTGTGAAATAACACATATCAACCAAAGTGGTCAAGGCAAAGTTTAAACTCAGAGACTGAGAGTCACAGAACAGTTTGGGTTGGAAGGGACCTAAAAGACAGGACTAGCCAGTTCCACCCACCCACCAGGCTATGGCCAGGGAGGCTCCCACTAGACCGGGTTGCCCAAAGCCCCACCTAACCTGGCCTTGAACAGCTCCATCAACGGGGAATCCAGAGGCTCTCCGGGCAGCCCGCTCCAGCTCTGCTACCCTCCAGCCCTGCTACCATCTGAATAAAGAATTTCTTCCTCATGTCTGATTTAAGTCTATACTCTTTTAATCCAAAATCATTACACCTTGCTATCACTAGAGGACCTAGTAAGAAGTCTCTCCCCATTTTTCTTATAAACCCCCTCAGACACAGATCAGCTCACCAGCTGAATTGCTGCAAGAAAGACTGACATCAATTAATTGGAACAAAATGGAATAACAAACTAATTTCAACTACTGACAAGCTAGGCTACAAACTGTAACCTAGACATTAATTTTCAAGATTGAAATACTTGCAATCAAAGTAGCTCTTGCTTAGTATGTAATGTAATGTCTTTCAATGACAATTAGCTACTTCTTAATACTATCAAATAAAATTTGCTTTCCCAAATGATATTCCTTACTGCAAAAGCTGCAGAAGAACTCATCTCTTTGAATCTTCCTCCTTACTCCCAGTTCCCTCTGATCTGGAGAGATAAAGGCAATGGAGGCACTTGTTAACATCACTTAACACTTCAAGTCACCAAGTACTTATTGAAGTAAAAACGAAACATCCATAAAAATACTCCTAGGCATGACTCAACAAAATGACTATTAAAGAAATTCCATTTTTAAACACAGAAATTAGTTAAATTGACATCTATCAAAGTCATTGTGACAAAAGCAGAGAAAGTAAGTAGATGTCCCTTAAAAAATGATGATCATTTTCAGCTTTCTTATTTTGGAAATCTGAACCTGAACTTTCCATCTTAAAAACAAAATGGTCAAAAGTTGAACAAGAATTTAGATTAGCTCCAATCTCACAGAAATATTGATGCCACACATTCTCACATCTCAACAGATATTCTATTTGGTAACTACACCAATTCAGCATCCTTGCCTGGAACATGTAGGAATGACATTAGTTATGTGCTTACAAGAAAACAAGTCAGAATGCTCACTCAGATTCCCAACAAATCAGACAGTACATGTCTTATTGGCTCTAGAATTATTATTATTTTTTTTTTTCTAGACAAGCATTAGGCAGTTTGTGCTGCTATACACAACACCTTTGGAGCATTTAGTGAAAAAGCTTGCATCTGCCTGTCTCTTCTGCCTCACTTTTACTAATGAAGCTCAAATCACAACTGCATATTTATCTTATTAGGGAAACTGGGGAAATGAATAGACTGATCCCAGCCCCATTAGTATCTCAGAGTGTATATTTCATTCAAGGTTTTTTGTTCCTCTGTCACCCTAGGAGCTTCTCTAACCTAAGAAAACATTAACTCAATCTCTACAGTCAACAATAGAGAATTCTCTCTACACCAGTTTCCTACCGCTACAGCAAAGCAGGATTAAGTGATGGCAGCACAGGGAGTGCACAGCCTCAGAGATAAAAGAGAAGCCCAGATGCACATATTGCTTACTTCAAGTGCTATGTTCATATATTTTCAAAATTAGAAAAGAAACTTTTATGGAAAAGCATCAGACCTTGTTAAAATATACCAAAGGGAATAGTGAAAGAATGCTTAAATCATTAAGGAGTGCACAGAAGAGATTTGGGTGAGCCAGAGGCTGACAAACTCATAAGAAAATTCAGCTACAAGCAGCAAAGGCTCTTGTTCTCTGTTCTGAGACTAAAAGAGAATTAGATCTGGGTAAGGGACAGATTTTTGAAAAACAATCCTCAGGAAAGTTTGACTTAATATATTTTACTTCAGAGGCTATGTGAACATGTGCAAACAATTGCCCAATTTGACCCAGCTAAACTCGCTATGCCAAAGAATGGCATTTCTTGCAGCCATAATGCAAATACTTTCATACCCATGTCACAGTAAAAACATCAGCATAGCATTATTCAACAGTCTTTTGTTAATGAAAAGTGTCAAGAAAAGAAAAAACTAAGTCCATAACCCTAACTGAAATAACCCCATAGCCTCCTTAACAGCCATTAGCCAAAGCATTTCAAATCTTTCTACACACTTATTGCAGGCAAATGTTGCTTCTCAAAGAAAAATACCTGATTTGAATGTATCTAGTTAAGCATTTTCCCGAGGAAGCTCTATATTATAACAGCTTGCAAAGGATTATGTTTTCAAACACATTCATTAGCCTACACAAATTAACATTAAAGAAACTATATACATATTTTCTTGTGTAATTTTATTATTTGTATATATAAAAGCATATCAATTGCATATCATGTAAACTCTACTTCCCCTTATTGGCATCAGATCATGAGATACAGTAGCCTAGGGCTTCAGATACATTAAATTCAACTCTTAAATACAAACTTTGCTGCCTATTCTGTCAAAACCTTAGTGATCCACTAAAACTGTACACAGTTATTCTTACAGTCACACCAGAAAAGTACATAGAGTTACAGAATCCTTAGAGTTGGAAGGGACACTCACAGGTCATCTAGTCCAACTCCCCTGCAGCAAACAGGAACATGCACAGCTAGGTCAGGTTGACCAGGGCCTGATCCAGTCTTGCCTCAAAAGTCTCCAGGGACTAGGCATCAACCACATCTCTGGGCAATCTGTTCCAGTGCCTCACCACCCTTACCATAGTAGACCTTTTTTCCCTTATATCCAACCTAAATGTACCCTCTTAAAGCTTTAAGCCATCTCCCTTTATTATATGACCATAGACCCTGCTAAAGAGTCCGTCCCCTCCTTTCCTGTAGCTTGCCTTTAGATACCGGAAGGCCTTCTCTTCTCCAGGCTGAACAGCACAACTCTCAGCCTCTCCTTGCAGGGAGGATTATTTTTGTGGCTCTCCTCTGGATGCAGTCCAACACGTCTATGTCTCTCCTGTACTGAGGACTCCACATCTGGATGCAGTACTTGCACGTTAGCACCCACCAGTACTCCCAGGTCTTTTTCAGCAGGGCTGCGCTCAATCCTTTCATGCCCCAGCTTGTATTTGTTGCGAGAGTTGCCTCAATCCAGGTGCAAGACCTTACATTTGGATTTGCTGAACCTCACGGGGTTCATCTAGGTCCACTGCTCAAGCCTGTCTAGGTCCCTCTGGATGGCATCCCATCTCTGGTGCGTCAGATGCACCCCCACAGCTCGGTGTCATCAGCAAACTTGTTGAGGGTGCAGCTGACCTCACTGCTGATGTCACTCAAGAAGATATCACAGTATTGGTCCCAGCACCAAGCCCTGCTCGTCTCTGACCTCCATCCATTTTGAAAATATGAACTTTCTTTTTTTTTTTTTAAACAGCCTCAGCTCAAATCACTTCTTTTGTGCCAGACCTCTACGACGACATCACTTTCCACAGGAGCAACATGCAGCCTCAAGTCATGAAAGTACTGTAATCACTCAGATATTCTAAAACTTACGAAGCACAGATATCATTCTCCTTCCTGCTTCTTTGACCTTTTAACACAGTAACACGATCTTAGCTAAGTATTTCCAGTCACTGTTGCACAAACTATTCTTCTGATTTATAGGGTACCTAGTTGTTGAATGCTCTATCAGTTGCTGTACTTGTTAACTGAGCGCTCTGCAAGTTGTCTTCTGCTTGGTTGTTACAGCTCAGTGAGTTCCAGAACACCCTGATGACATGCCAGAATTGTACCAAGTTTAAAATAGAATACCACACAGATGCATCGAGATCTGTTAGTCATTCTCTTAACAGATCTACCATGCCATTAAGAACTACAGAAGCAAACGTGAATTAACTTATTTTGAGACTGCTCTATTAACATCACAAAAAGAAGGCTCCGCTGATGACAGCCTCCTCTTATACGTGAAGATGTTGGATACTACAGGTTGATTTTGCACTACTAAATATTTCCTCTCCTCCAATAGGAGAAAAACAAAACAACCTCATCTAAAATCATGTTATATTACGTTACAAAAAATATGTAATATAGCTAACCTAAGTATTGCTGTATTCACATAACCTTTCTAACCATTCATCAATTTTTACCTAGAATAATTCATTCAAGCATGTGATATAAGGAATATACCTGCCACTCCTCTGAAGTGCAAATACGATGCCTTTCTCCTGAAAAGGAAGCAGTTTCTTTCTCAGTCTTTCAGGCAGAAAGGACAGCTCAGCATCAACACTTTCAGAATAAGAAGCTTCGGGTGCATGTGTGTCCTGGAGCACATTAGCCATTTTGAACCTACTGGAAACAAAACCAAAAAAAGATGTCTGTCTTAAAAGATAGGTCTGCAATACATTATGGAATAGAACTTCATGGAATAATAACAGCTTGAAATACTTGACATTTACACATAAGCTGCTCTTATACCGATAGCAGTAGGAAGTAATGAAAATACTCAGACCAGCCAGTTGCCTTTTTCTAACACCTAACAGTCTAGGCTTTTAATGGCTGCCACAAATGACAATTTAATTCATAAAAAACACATCACAAAGGAAGAACACCAGAATCACCACCATATAGTTACTAATATACTAATACTAATATACTATACTATATATATATATATACACACACACACACTCTATATATATATACACTCTCTATATATATACTACACTATATACTAATATAGTTACTAATTAGTAACTTCCAAGATATGGCAGTCATTAAGATCCTCACAATGCTTATGTTAGAAAGGCAAAGTCACAGAGTTGTTGTAATTCAGTGAACCTCAGATAAGATCGATCTCCCCTGATAATCCTTACCCAAAAGAAAACAAGCAAAATATCCAAAACATTTTAAACATTGTTGCATTCACCTACTACAAAACACCCTTCCTGTTTCCAAAGTAGCACAGCTTCACTTGTATTACCATATAGATAAAGTGCTAAATCAAGTTGCCATAGAACTGCCTGCCTTAATTTAGAATTAAAAACAAGCAATAAATCATCTCTCTCTTTATAGCTAATAAAATCATGGCAATGTGTGGGTATAAGGAGGGAGTTTTCCCCCATGAAACCATTTCCAAAGAGGAGCCATTCAGAAAAGGGGCAGGGGAAGAATGCTGTTTTCAACATCAAAAATGTCACCAAGATTGTAAGAGAAAGTTGGCAAGATCTCAGTGCTTCACTGTGCTTTATCAGTGCACTTTATTTTATAACAATGCCTTTGAAAACACATTAGGTTTTTGTTCATTTGTTTTTCCCTAAAGTTAATTAATTTTCATCTTTTGGCTTATCTGGCTAAAAGGTACCTGATGAGGACCTGTCCAAGAAACATGTTTTAGCTGGACACAAGAAATCTACTTAAATTAGCACACACATAAGCAAACTCCTACATCACCCACTGAGGAGCATCCTAGTAATTTTTAAGAGCTTGGAGGCTTTTCCCCCTCTGGGCTACAAAGCCAGCTTGAGGGCCAGACTCAGGAACCACAGAATTGCAGGGGTTGGAAGGGATGTCCAGAGATCACCAAGTCCAACCTCCCTGCCAAAGCAGGCTCCCTACAACTGCAGCCAGTTTCCCTACAATTGCACAGCCAGGCATCCAGACCGGCCTTGAATATCTCCAGAAAAGGAGACTCCACAACTTCCCTGGGCAGCCTGTGCCACTGCTCTGACACCCCCACTGGGAAGAAGTTCTTTCACATATTGGTGTAGAACTTCCTTTGCTCCAGTTTGTGGCCATTGCCCCTTGTCCTACCCCACAGACCACTGAAAAGAGGTTGGCCAATTGCATCTTGAGAATTCTCTAGAACATACAACATAAAGCAGATGATAAAGAGCCTGCAACATTATGTCAATAAAATGTTCTAACTACTGCAATTGGAAGAGGCTGGTGCACATCGCTTCTTCAACACTATGAAGAATTCAATATTCTTCCTATTCAATGATGATAGTTATTGATCATTCAAATACAGCTTACTTACAGACATTAAAAGGAAGTATTTACTTTTTCAGGGAAGTTACAAAGAGGACATTTTACTTTTAATAAGGAAACTAAATATCCACTAAAACTTGTAATTCTAAGATCAGGAAGTAATGGCAAAATATGCCCAGTATGTTTCAGCTGAAAAACAAACAACAAAGCAGAAGCAGAAACAAAACCAAACCAGAACCTTCCTTTCAGAAAGAAACATTCATAAAGCACAGAATACATCAATCAAAATTCTCATACTGCACTTTGCTCAATTTGTTCACAGGAACAGGGCCAGAGAAGAAATACTAGCTCTTGTTCTCTGAGAACTTAATAGATTTAAGACATCAGACTGTTCAGTAGTAGCACACCAACTAAACACGTGCAAAGGAACAAACCCTACATCAGAGCATAAAGAAAAGGTCTTTGACCCTGCACTGCCTAATTGTCTAGTTTTGGATTCACAGCCTGTAAAAGGAGCAAGACCTTAATGAGCACAGAAACAAGGAGTATCAGCCAAAATGCACCTCTAGTCATGAAAGTACTGTAGGTTTTTATAAAACCTCAACAGTAGGTTTTGTACTACAAGGCTTGCTATCAAATTTTTGTAAGAACAAGTTGTGCTCAGATTTGTTGAAACTTATGCATTTCTGAAGCAACTCAGAAGTCAGATACGATTTGATAGGATGAATCATAAAACTTCCGGCAAGAAACTCACTGAGCTATTGCCATTCACTTCAAAGATCTGCAGGGCTAAATAACCTGGTTTTTGCACTGACTAGTTACACAGACAGACCTAGGGGCAATGGAAGTGGTTAAAGTAATCAGTGCAGTAAAGCAAGATCATGCAAGACAGAGTTTGCAAGAGCCTGCTTCTAATATCCTGGAGTACTGTTAAGTAAAACAAACAGATTCTGATGAAGTTACATGAAAGAGAACAGCACTCATTCATAAATTCCACATATGAACTTCTAGATACAAAACTTGAAGCACACTCTTCCAGACAAAGTTACATTCTCTTCAGCAAAGAAAATCTAGGTGCCACCACACTTTTGTATGAGAGAAAAACCACCTTCCCAAGGGCTTTCTGAGGGCCATCAGGTTGCTAAAACTAAGAACTTCTTCCATTGGGCAAGGTGAGTTTTTCCAAGACAGCCAAACTTGCTCTGTGCAGTGCAACCTCTTGGTGCCACAGCATGGATGGTAGCATGCATCACCTTGAAGTCAGGGCGAGCCAAAGGAAGATGAAAGGAACATTGGACTAGAGAGCTACAAAAAGAAGTTAACAGGACTTTAACAGGAATTCACTCTTCTGCAGCAAAAGAATTTGGCACTACTGAAGTACTGTTGACAAAAGTGTCTGTAAACAGAGACCCAGTTTCTGTTGAACTGTTATCCTTTGCACAACATATAAACCACTAAACATATTACCATCGATGCATGAAAACAAGAATCCATACTGGAGTCATGGGTGCATGTCTTCTATAGATTTCTTTGTAATTAATTATTAAGCTAAAAAATCAATGCCTTATATATAATTACTTTGGTAGAGATGGTCATTTAGAGCTCATTTTAGATAGATCAAATATGCACAGCATTTTGTAATTTCATCAAATAAACACAAGTTTATATTAAAGTGACAGTGTATCAGAAACACTGGTTGATATCCCAAGGAGGCCAGTATATGCCTGTTGTTCTAACCATTAAAGCTCCAGAAGCTCTAAGAACAGATAAAGGATTAGTGCACATGTTTTCTCTATTTTTTTTTCCCCCCATTTATTCCTGAGTCCCAAGTATGCTGTAAAAGACATCATGACAACCCTCGCACATCTCTAGATCACAAGCACAGGAACTTTGGTTTTCTTACATAAAAGAGACCTAAAAGCTCTGATGCAAAGATGCAGACTTTCATTCAGGGCTTCATTGAGTAAACAGCAGTGACAGAATTCTTATGACTAACAAAACAAAGCCACAAAAACAAAATAAATGAAAATGCATATGGTATTCTCCCAAGCTTTCTAAAGGGCCACAAAGATGAAATAACAGGGTTACTAAAATAATAGCATCTATTCGTCTGAAATCGCTGTAGAATCTCAGGAGTAGAGAGTGGAAAGTGACAGCACTTCTTAAAAGCAGGGATAGCGAAGATCTGTGGTATTACTTTATTCATTTCTGGGGAAAAAAGTGAGTAAAAATGATGAAGCATAGAACTTACAAACAACAGGGTAAAGACGTCTGTGCACAGGGTATCAACATGTCGTTTCATAGAATCATAGAATCACAAAGTTGGAAACGACCTACAAGATGATCTAGTCCAACCGTCTCCTCATCACCATTGCCACTACTAGCACTAAACCACATCACGCAGCACGTCATCCAGATGCCTCCAGATGCCAGGGACGGCAACTCCACCACCTCTCTAGGCAGGCCATTCCAGTGCCTGACCACTCTCTGAGAGAAAAAATTCTTCCTTATGTCTAAGGAAGAACCTTTTGTACAGGTACCTTTACCTTTTGTACAGGTAAATCTTATCTTTCAGGTCTACTAAAAGATTTTCAAAGGGGGAAAGCATCCAAGAATGTACATACAAACTGGCTGATGCAGTTCAGTTTCCACTTTTTGAAAGTTAACAACAGAGTAAATTTTATTACTATATTCATACAGTACTTATGATTTCCAGGAAAGAATCTGAAATGAAAAATCTCTCAAACTTTTAAGGAAACTGGACTGCAAAGAAAAAGAAAACAAAACCACAACACCAAAACAGGAAGATGATAGCACTGCAACCTTCTTCTCTTGTTCTTAGAATACAAGTTCTGCTCATACACGAGACGCGAAATAAGCAGCATTTCAAAATCTGTTCTAGCATCTACTGCATTCACTGAATTCATAAATCTCTAGGAAAAGCAAGTACTAAGGGGTAGGAGGAGCATAAATATTAATAAAAGGAAAATTAAACATAAAAAAACAAACAAAAACAACCCTGGAGTACTGTCATTGCTGCTTGTTTTACTACAGACATTCTTCCTTCCAGTGACACAAGGCACAAGCTGTTTAAGACACATAAACTCAAGTACTAGGAAGTCAGATGACTGACGAGAACTTCAGGGCCCAGCGGGAGATCTGAGTTCCAAGACAGCTGCTTGCTATCACAAGCAGTGGTCATTACACAAACCATTTATTTCATAGGCTGCTCATTAAGAAAGCATTTCCATGCAGCTCACAGCAGACCCCCAAAACAAATGGGTGTTTCCACCACACATTTAGCTTATGTTTCACAGAACCACAGAATCATATTCCTTTTGATGTTCTTCACTGCCCTATGACTCTATTTTCCATGAGGCTTAATGGGAAACACAAAGCTTTAAGAAAATCACAGAATCCATTTTTCTACCAATAAGAAGATCTTAAAGCGACTTAAGATATTGAAACAAAGAAATTTAGAAGAACGATCAGTTAGAACAAAGAACAGCGATCGCAGCGCCATACATCACATCACAATTTTACCACAGGCTATCAGGGAAAATAGACACCTCCGCCTCTGCTCAGGGACAAAGGTTTTTGTGGGTTGTCCTGGACTTACACACGTGCGGCAACACCCCAGCGCTGGGGGGAGCAGAGCGAGTCTTTCTGCTGCAAACACGGACTGAGGCAGAGAAGCCCGCGGACACCCAACCCTCACCTTGCAAAGGCCCAGCCCAGCGCCTTACGCCTTGGCGCGCTCTTTACTCAAACGCTGCCGGCGGAAGTGACGTAAAACCGGCAGCGCGCACGCGCAGGCAGGAAGCCGCGGGCTTCCCGACGCGCTTCCGGGGTGGGGAGCAGTGTGGCGTTGTGCTGTGGTCGGGCCGCTGGCTGGGGCCAGGCTGAGAGGCCGAGCTGGGATTACAGTTCCTAGCTTTCTCCGGCCGAGTTTTCCGTGGCTGCGATCTAGGCACAGTTCACCGCCAACCCCGAGTGAACAGCCATGCTCCCTAACTGCCGTTAGCCGCGGCCGCAGTCTGTTTGCGCACCGCCGCGCTGTGCTAATGGTCGCTGGCTACCCACTGGGGGTGGGGGCTGCCGTGCCGGTCTGCCCGCTGAATGGGATTCTTATTGGTGATCGCGGCCGTCTGTCAGCGCAGCGGCACCTCCGATTGGTCGTTATCTTCTGGATGGGCCTGTGCCCGCCTAGGCGTTGAGGGGCGCCACTCGCCGGCAGCTTTGAGGGCGGGCGGCGCGCCGCTGATTGGGCGGCTCGGCCGTAACTCAGGAACGTTCCATGTCCCTATTGGCAGCGGAGCGGCGGAGAGGCGGGCCTCTCTCCCCGCCGCGGCAGCAGGCGGAACCCAGGCGGCTATCGAGGCTGGCGATGGGGTTAAGCGCCCCTCGTGCGTGAGCCCGCCGCCGCCGCGCCGGCCCGAGTCCGCCGGCCGCGCCGCCGCCGCCGCGGTAAGGAGCCTGAGGCGGCTCCCGGTCGGGCGGCGGAGCTGAGGAGAGCGGGAAAGGAGGAGGCCGAGAAAGCAGGAGGAGGGGAGAGAGGGGGGGGGGGGGCGGTCGGCCGCGCCCGCAGTGCGGAGAGCAGGGGGCAGCCGCTGCGGGAGGGAGGCCGTTGGAGGGGGGAGGGGCGGGCGGCGCGGCCGTTGGGGTGGTTGGCGGCACCTGCGCGGCGCGGCCAGGGGACCGCGGGGCGGCACGGCCCCACTTCTCTAACCTAATATAGGCAGGGCCGGCACCGAGCGGGGCACGGCGGCCCCGGGGCCGAGCGATCCGTGGGGCGGCTGGGCAGCGGCTCCGGGCCGGCCGCCGTTACCTGCCTGAGCGCTTCGCCGGGAAAGCCGGCCACGGCCCTTCGGCGCGCTGCGTGTGCCGGGCTGAGCCCGGAGGGCTGCGAGCGGCTCGGCTCCGTGCGGCTGTGGGTGGGGATGTGCTCGGGCTGCGGTCCCAGCGGGGGGCCGTCCCGTTGTGGTTTTGCTGCAGGACGGTTAATATGCGTGGAAACGTGTCTAACCGTGTGAGTGAGGTGAAAACTGTGTCACAGCCTGACTGCTGCAGGTTCTCTGGATGACGTTTTAAAATCAGGTTTCGGCGCTGAAGAATGGTTTTTCGTTGTCTAGAAATGAGATGGGCAGAGAAGTGCAGTGCGGCAGCTTCTTCCAGACTGAGGTGATTTGGGGTTATTTGCACTGAAAGGTTTGCCCAAATGCTGTCCTCGCTGAACCTACGGTGTGAGCTGCGCCTGCTGGGTCTGCCTGCTGCCCTCGTGCTTCTCTGAGCGCCGTAGAAAGTCGTGCGGGAAGGGGGGGGGGGAATCCAGGAGTTAGGGATACCTTCATTCAGGTGCATTGTTTGGCGGCAGAATCCACAAGTGTGCGCTGACTCTTGGGCTTTCTGTCTGTCTTTTCTGTTGGTTTTTCCCAGTGATGCCTTCTTGTCAATAACCTGAAACGATAGCAAGATTTCCTTCTGCCCTTGAGGTAACTAAGGGATATACTGTGGCTTTTGTTGTTGCTTTTACTTCTACACGATGTTTTAGATGAGGTTTTTCAATTTTTTTCTTTTGTGATGATGTCGCTTTCTGACTGAGGCATTAACTTGAAATTTTCACCCAGATTATTTCCTTATGTCTTCTACAGGGAGAATTGTACTGCATTTGGGACTTGCTTTTTGGTTGAATGCTTAGCAGAAGGTACGACGTTGGCAGTCGTGTTGGGAATGTTAGGTTAGAAATGTTTAAGTGAAAGCAACAAAAATAAAATTTTGCTCTTACAGTAATTTTTTTTTTTTTTTTTTTTTTTTTAAAAAGGTGTTATTTGACCGGTTTGCCTCTGAGGAGGAAGAAACAGCAGTGATAACATACTTATTGGATAGTCTTCCTTTAGTTACAAGTGTTATCGCCAAGCATGATATTAAGCCTTTTTTTTTTTTTTTTAATTTCTTTTGATAAATACTGTGGTCTTCAGGGTTGGAGCATTTTGTAGAAAATCTGTAAGTCAGAGTTTGTTCTCTATAATTAAAAAAAAAAAGCAGTGGAAAAGATAACATTAGGACTTGTTGTGTCTTAAATCATGGGAGGTCAGAACTAACTGTATAAGTCAATTCTACTATTTGTTTTACACAACTGTAATTGCTGTTGAGATCAACTGCTGCTTTTCTCAGGAGCGAACGTGGGTACGACTAAATATTGTAATTGCAAGGGCTGTACACACAGCGTTGAGGAGGTGGATATTGTTACCTTCCTATTTCTCTTCTTAAACATAGATTTATGTTTATACGTAACACAGAATTGCATCTTATACTTTTTTCTCTGTTCTGTTATATTGTAGAAGTTTGGCATTCATTGCTGCTTATGTTTCATTATAGTTACCTCACATCATTCTTTCTTATTTTGTAATACTTACTTAAAGCCTGTCTGTGTAACTGCTTCCAACCAGCTGGATGCAGCAGGTGAAATGCTTTAGATGTAGCTCTGGATGCAAAAGGATCATTCTTGAAAAGGGCTGCCAGCTTTGTCCAGTGGGTTAACTTCAGTTCACGTGTCCTTGCATCACTACTTCAAGTCATTTACTTCTGAGTTAGTTTGCAGTGCCATGTCCTTAAATAGGATACTTTTTAAATTTCGAGGCACTCTATTCTAGGCTTTTAAAAGCAGTCGATACAATTGGTTTTATTTTGGTCTCTGAGGTCTGTTGAACTTGTATTCCGAATGAGTTCTCAGGTAATGATCATGGAGCAAAAGGAACTTTGCAACACAGTATAGATGAGTTTTCTAAAAACTTTTGCATATGTTGATAGCAGCGTTCAGTTTGGTGAGCTAGATAACTGTGCTGTAACTTTACTGCTTGTAAAAAAACAGCAGTAACTTTGGATATTCTGATTTGTGTTAGCCACTATAATCACTACAAAGTAGCTGACTGTAAACTTTTCCAGTTTATTCTAGTTCCTCTTATATTTCGGAGTTAAGCAATAGCTAGTAAATGCAAAATGTTGTTATTGGGTGTAACATCTAAGGAGCTTTCACGGAGGCGGTGGAGCATTCTGTAAAGCCGGTGCTGTTAGACTGGGAGCACTGCAGAGATGTTTGGGTTTGGGAGCCCGGTTAATCTCTTAGTGGCAGTTTTCCCACCTACATTCTATGTAGGAATGGTTAGATAGAAATGAGCCAGGGGCTTTTGTTAAAACGTGCACTTCAAATCGAGCCTTTTTAATAATAGAAAGATGAGTTGTTTGGCTCTGTAGGATATGCACAATCAGGCCATTCACACTTTTAAGGAAAGAAAATTCTATGAGAATGCCTTAATTTGGTGCTTTATTCAGGATGATTGGTAGCACTTATGCAAGCCCTTCAAGTATGCTTTTTCTTTGAGTTTCTCTGTTGGTTTTGCTTTGAGGTGGTAGACTGATGCACTGTGTAACAGTGTTATGTTAAGAGGTTTTCTGAAAGTGGTATTGAAAAGCTATTTCTAGGAGATCATAAATCAGCAATAGGTTCTGATTAAATGTGGCTGGGAAGATTGTGCTGTCAGCCTACCTGTAAGCCTAATTTGATTTCAAGACTTTTGAAGGAGTCCTGCGGAGGAAATAATATCTGTAACCAGATTTACGGAAGCACAGCAACCTTAATTACAGAAAAGCCAGCAGTGCTAGAGCTGTGCAGAAGTTAGCCTCCAGTTTAATGCAGGCATTATGAGAATTCTGTCACTGTGTCACTTTGTGATATGAACCATTTTCCAATACGAAACATTTATGTTTCCAAGCATATTATATTTTCTGCTTGTATCCAGGCTGGTGAAGCAAGCTGTAGATTTGAAGAGCGCGGCTAAGAGATGCTTAATAGAGGGTTTCTTTTCTGTTCTTCATCTTTGATTCCCCTTGGAAGGCAATAGGACATTTTCTCTCTGCAGCCACTGCTTTCTGATTAAATATGTATATGCTGCATAGTTTTTATGTCCTTGTTTATATGCTAAGTTTTTCTGTTCTTTTAGCCCTTTCCTAACATGAATTCTTATTGTTTAATCTGTAACTCAGAGCATTTTCTGTATAAAGTGGAGTTTTGTCCTTTAACATTCTCAGCTCTCTTCTCAGCTCCCTCACCAGTTTTGTTTGCTACCAAGCTCCTACTGCCATTTATGGAAGGTCTTTGTCCAGTGGTGTACAGAATGGTCTGATGGCTGAAACTTATTGTGGCGAACTCTTGTCATTAAAGATATGGCTGAATAGCATAGCATAATTGTTCCTTCATTGCAAAAGTATAGGTTTGATTAGCTCATATGACCAGGGTAAAAAATAATCTCTAAAAGGTACAAATACAGAAACTGTTATTGCTGGGTTTGATAAAGCTGCGTATTCTAAGCAAAGATCCAGTGTTGAATTTCAGACTAAGAGAAAAGTATGGTACGATAGCTAACTTAAATTGCCATACTTGCTTTGGAAAAGTACACTTTCTGCTAAGAGAAGTGTAACGATTTTCTATTCATATGAAGTTCCAACTAAGCCATTTTGCTTCATGTTACAGTAAAACAAGATATAAACAGATGTGCTCCTTGCAGCTACCTATCTGCATGCAGGAATCTGTCATATTTGCTTTTTGTGGACAGCCTCTTATCACCCCCTCTGATCTGTTAATTGAGCTGTTATAATGAGTAGTTTTTGAACATTTCACTTTAGACTATGTAGGGCTCTTTTTTAATTCTAATTTAAACACATCTAGGGAAGCTCTCAGGAACAGTTTAGCTTGCAGATGGAGGAAATGGTGACTTGGAAGTGAGATCAGTGACTTCTCTCCCTGGTGCAGCTGAATCTAGAAATCTGAATCTGGGCTGTTTGGTGTGCAGCTGGTGAGGGAATTTTGAACTAACTCAAGTGCTTTTGCCAATAACACATTGAGGAGTGTTCTCAGAGTCCTTTTTGATGCCAGAGCTCTGGGTGTGCTGCTGATGGTGAGTAGCCGGGAGTCACTGACCGCCATGCTGGATCTGCAAGATTATTTTCATTTGTTTTCATATTTTAAGTGAGTTCAGAATTATTTGGTGTGTTATTGCAGAGATACAGTAAGAGTTCTTAAGGTCACTGGAAAATTATTGAGCTTTATATATTTCAGACTTTGATCAAGTGTTCATTTTTTTTTGCACCCAAGTGATTCAGTAGAGAAAATCAGAAAAGTAGCACATCAATTTGTGGGAATTTCTTGTCTGTATTCTCAAGGAGTTCTATGGAGTATTTCAATGAAAGGTACAGTAAAGGCTTGTTTCCTTGAAAGCACCATGAAGAGAGATATATTTTGGATTTGGTGTACTTTGTTGGTCTTTAAAGAATAAGACATGATGCCTGGAATATCTTGTTCTCATTTTCTTTCTTAATCTATGGAATCTTTTTCAGAACTTTAAAGCAAGAACCAAACCCTTGCCAGTTTCTGACTTTGAACTGGCTCGATTGCCTAACACAGCTACCTAGAGTGATAGTACCTTGCCTCAAAATAAAACTTGGCTTGGGTTCTTGAGTTGATGCATCCTTATCTTTTTTAACCTTGGAAGTCAGACTATTCCCAAACAAGAACTTTTTGCCTAAGGACTTTCCTTCTGACTTAAGGAAGCTGACTAATTTTCTTGAGTTAATGACTATTTGTGTACACTTCAATGGGAGAAACTGTTGTAAAATGGATAATTAGATATTGATAGTATCTACTGATAGTAATTCTGTTTTTAGAATTAGCAGTAATAAGGCATTGATTTTTTTGTCTTGTTTTGATTTGTAACGAAGATAGCAAATTATTAGTCTCCTAGCTCTGGTGGTGTGTTGTTTTTTTTTCCTCAAGCACCTCAAAGTAATGTTTAGTGTATTTTCATTGCAAATATTGCCTGAAAAGGATTCTAGGCCCGTGTTTCGTGGCACGTTACATTATTTTCATGGAAATAAAGTTCCTCTTTCAAGGTGTGAAGCTGTACCAGGAGCCAGTCCAGGTACTGCTCTGCAGCGTCACCCCTGTGGTAAGGGCTGGGAGGAGCAGCAGGCTGTGCACAGCTACTTGGTGACTCGATGGAGGCAGCCATAGAAATGTTAATGCCTTCTGGCTAGACTAGTGGATAGGAAACAGATATTAATCTTTCACCACTTACACTCCTTCATAAAAAAATCCTTGTTTTCTTTGATCCTAATGCTTTGTATAGTAAGACTACTCCGGTCCTTTTTTTCCACCCTTTTTAAGTAATGGCTACAAAAGCAACGTATCTGTAGCTGTAGGATCTTCTTGTTATGGGGAGAAGCATCTGAGTCCAGAACAAGCCTAGCTAGTAATGATTTAAATAGAGCAAAGCTTTCATCTGGCATCTTGAATTAAGATCATGTATTGGCTGAGGTTTCTGAGCTCAGAAAGCTACTTTTAGGCTAAACTCTTGGAGCAGTAAGAGGAACAGAATAAATGTTGTTACTAGGATAATCCTACTATTGCAATGCATGATATTCCAGTGGTAGGTTGTTTATGTAGCTGTCGTGACATCCTAGCGGTTTCTATCTAATCTTGTATTTTACTGACACTGTAAAGTTTAATTTGCAGAGCACAAAGAGCAGTAGTCTTGAGTAAGACTTGCATATCACAACAGCAGTAGGGCTGTCCTAGCTCAGAATACAATCAGCTTTTATTTTCTGGCCTTTCTTGTTGAATTGTCGGACAGTGTTAGATTGGATTTGTGTTCCTATCTTCTTTGGTCATAACAGTTTGAAAGCTTAAACTTAATATGTTCCATGAAGATCAGGAAATGTAAATGTCCAGGTATTCTCAGTGTCTCTCTTGTCCTGCCTTTCAACACGGAGTGCAATATAGGCTCATTTTAAGCAAAAAACAGCTCAGCCCATTTCTAACATTTTAATAATTGGGTGTGGGGAACCTTGAAAAGATTTTTCAACTCTGATCAGACTGTGTGTCTGACAGCATGCCTGTGATTCAGAGGAGTGTTTTAGATTATTGATGACAATTCCAGAATATATTGCTTAGCTGAGACCGCAGTGATCTGATGGGGTTCTTAGTTGTCTAGAGCTGTCCTAAATATCTTGTATCCCTGTTCTGCTCCTCCACTGTGGTGGTGTCCTGTAGGTGTGCTGGATCTGACCACACCACATGCCTGTATCTGAGCAAGTGCAAGGGCACTTCCTCTTGATATAGCAAGAAGAATTTCCTTCAGCTTGAAGTCAACAGAGGTTTGACTTCAGTACTGCTTATAACTTATTAACCTCAGCATATTTATGTTTGCAGTATCAGTAGTTTTCTGTATCCATTTTTCACTCATGCCCGCAAGTGCTGCAAGTATGTGGTTATAATTGCTGAGATGTTAAAATGTTGAAACTGATGTTGAGTTGAGGCTGTGTATGTACTGAAAACAGGTTGAGTGTAGGCACGGCTACTGTAAGGAGGCTGCGTTCCCTCGGGTTTTTGATGATCAATGATAGACTTCCACAGACCGTGCTGGAGGACATAACATTGATCTTAAACTGTTCTTTGAAATGTTTAGAAATATAACAAAAATCAAAGGATGCATTCAGCATATAACTAGGATTTTTTTTTTAAGTGGACTTTCTCCAGTGTCTTCTAATCAGAAGGAAAATTTCTGGCTGACACTAAGAAAGAGTTTTTACTCGGCTAATTAAAAATAAAGCTGGGCAGATACTCAGCTCCCAGAGAATAGTCTATCCAGGTACTTGTATTTTAAACAGTACTAATTGTCAGCCAGATAATGGAATGTGTGTGGACAGGTATGAAACATAATGCACTCTGCATTGCATGAATGTGTCTGAAAACTGAGAGACTCTGGGTGCAGGAAAGAATCGATTCTTAACTGTCTCAAATATGAACATTAATTGGATTGCTGACTGTCTCCTTTCCTGACAGATAGTATTTATTTACTTTGTTTCTTTAATGTCTCCTGGCCTCCAGCATGGCTGGCTGTGGTGAGTTCATAGCACGTGGTTTTGACATTTTCCTCTAAAGTAGCTCTTCTGCCCACCTGTTGTCTCCTGCAGCCACATGTGCCATTTAATAGAGACTAATTGCTCTTCAGTCTGTGTTTTGACTAAATGCTTTTTTTCAGTCTCTTCTTCAGCTACCTTATTTTTAGAATGCAGTGGTGCTTTTCATGTAAGTTTTTACCAGTGCAGATGCCATTTTTCTATCTAAAGTTTCACTAGGGCTTCACTGAAATGACACTTATGCTTCTGTAGGGAATTTCTCTCATATTAAAGAATGCGTTAAGTCAGTTTTCCATTATCAGCATCCTCAAGATAATCTTTTTCCTCTCTGGGTGGCACTTCCCATGTTTATGATCCATGGGTGTTAGTTACAGGACTGAAATAAAGCAAAGCTGGTCTCAGGCTCGTAGTTTTAAACCTTTCATCCATTTGCCCCCTCCATTAATCTACTGCTTTTTATAATACCTTTTTTTAGGAAGCCTTCTAATTACCTACAGTTATTTCTGTATTTCTTTGTTTCTGCTTTATTTCCTGTGTGATACCACATGTAATTCAATTAGAGAATGCCTACTCCTGTTTTTTTTCCTAAGAAATATTTCTTTATTAAATAGAGTAGCTTGGCATAATCTCTGTGTTGCACACGTTCTTCTCTCAACTCATTTTCTGTTGACTTTGTTGCCTTTGATTCATGCTTTCCTTTAAAATATGCTGAAAACCCAGACATAGTTATTCTTTCCTTACGTTTAGTTCTGTGCTTGTTTTACTAACATCAAATGATACTGTCATATCTTTTGTACTATACAAAAAAAAATTTCTCTGCTTTGAGGTCAAATTAATCTCACGAGACAGTTCTAATTTTCTGTAGTTATTGGTTATGCTGTTTTCAGCACTTACATTGTGAATCTTGTTTTTGCTTTGAATGTACTCTTCAACTTCAATTTCAGATATGCCCATAGAGTTTTTCTCCTGTTCTTCTATTTATATGGAACACAAAACTTTTGTTGGCAAGTTCTGACTCATGTTACTTTTTGTTGCTCAGTCTGTTTTGTTAAATTATTATTTGTGTATTTTTTCCTTTTCATGCAGTTGAACTTGTAGCATTTTCTTTTAAAGGGATCTCTTTCCTTCCAGCCCCTTATCCCTTTGCTTTAGCGAATCTGTGATGCAGGTAAGTTCCATAAGTATTCTAATGAAGAATCCTTAAGTACCTCTAAAGTAGAAAACATAAAATTGCAATTTTTCATGTATATTATTTTAACTGGTGTATCTATGTAAGGAAACAATGCATCAGGGACATTGTGATTATCCTCAAGCCGTGGACTGTTGCACTCTGAGGCTGTATCCAAGTTTCTGACCTGGACTGTCTGTAAAGGTAAAGCCATTTGGTCAGAGAAAAACAGGCTTCTAATGCTCACTGTTAGCTATTCTGTTAATTGGCAGTACTGCTTTTCTTGAATATTCTGAAAATACAAATGTGACTCTTGAGGATTCAGTTGTAATGTCGCCGTCTCTTTAAGCTTTTTCCTTACCCCACATTTGGTATCACTGAGAATGTCTGAGAGCTTTCTGGTGTGTTCCCATTGCCTGTGGGAATACAGGCCCTTTTTTTTTTGTTGTTGTTTCCTTCATGCAATTTCTCCAAACTAGTTGTCCAGAAAATTTTCAGATAACTTCATCAAGTTCTAGAGTGCTGTGTTCATTTCTTAATTAGACATTAATGGTAGGAGTTCAAGGTCCTTCAGAATATAGGTTTATGGGTGGCAGTCTTTGTCCTGTGTTCACACTCTGCAAAAGAAAATTGTCACGCTTGAAACCTTCACTATGTTTACTCATAGATATTGTGTCCCTTCTAAAGAGGGAGATGCTTATGCGGTGTTTGATCCCAGTAGGTTTCCTTGGTGTGTGGCCATTTGCTTCAGTGATAGTGATATGAGAGAGGAGGTTATGCTTGGCACATGGTGCTAAAATTTGCATTGGCTCCTTGACAGAACTCTCTGCTCCTTAAGAAAGTGAAATATCTTTGAAAGCTCTGGGTACCAGGATGGCAGAAGTTGATGCTCTGTGTGTATTATTTCCTTTTTTTTGCAGTCAGGGGAAAGGAGGAATTAGCTTTCCATCTCCCTTGTGCTTGGGTCTGAGCAATTAGGCTGCTCTTCTAATGATATGCTTTCAAAAGTGTTCATTAAGAAGCAGCGGGATGCTGATTTTTCTCTGCTTTCCTGTGTGACCAGGCTTTTCAGTTTAGCAATACAGAATCATGCCTAAACAGCTGTTGAGTCAGGCTGTCGTATCAGTGAGGCAATTGTCTTCTGCCCTCCCTCTGATGAGAAAGTCGAACAAAGGAATTTACAGAATGAAACTGCAATGCAGGGCACTGCTTAACACTGGATCTTAAACCCATTTAGAAAAGCTGCTGCAGAGCACAGTAACTCATTTATAAACAATTCAGAAGGACTAACTATAAGAGTCGGATAGTGTAATCCTCTGCAAATTGAACTGACTCTACAGAATGATCTTCAGTTGTGGTTTCTGCAGGAAAATGGTTTGGCTATAACAGAGTTCAAGAAGGTTTGCTGGCTCAGAAGCATGGCTGATAAGATTTGGCCAGATACCAGCTTTGATATCAGCTTTTTCTGGTGAGATTTCACTGAATAAACTCCAGTTTGAAAACCATTCCTAGCTCTGTGGAGTATTCAGGCCTGGGTGGCTGTTGCATGTGATAATGTGACAGTTTAATGTGCGGTGTGTTCTGGAGCTTGACCTGAAATTAGTGGGTATTAATTGAAAATCTGCTAAACCAAAACAGTTGTACTTTATGTAAATAGATACACTTCATGGATAATGGAATTCTCAGTTCATCTAAATGATTCTGAATAATTTTATTATGTACCTATACTGTTCTTCTGGAACACTTTTTCATCACATCAGCTTTGTGAAGCAGCTTTGTACTTACAAACAGTTATGTACAGTCATCATGTACTGCATGAATTTACATCTCAGTGCATAAACTGTTAATCTCCAGATATTGAGAACATAGATTAAAGTGCTCCTTACTATTTCATTGGTGTTTAAAATGGAGATCTGAGATATTTGACGAAAAGGATGGGTTTTTTTTTTTTGTGTTTGCATATTGCATTACAGCTTCTGAACTCACTGAACTTGCAGGAAGTATCAGCTCAGTTCTAAAATAAGTAAAATAGCTTACCTTCTGTCATACTGAGCAAATGAATAGTCACAGCTGACCTTGTCCAGATACTCAGATTATTGCTGGCCAGTTAATCAGAGGCTTTGCTGAAAAACTAAGTGAAGGAGTTTAAATTAGTTCTGAAGTTCTAGTAGGGCACTGAGATGCTGGAGTTGAATAAAGGTTTTAAACTGACAAAATCCTGCCAAATCTTGCTGCCGTTGCTTTTCAAGTGTGATAACAGAGTATCTGGAGACAGTGCATAAGGATTCCCATGCCAGAGCAGGAATTTTTCCATATGCATAGTGCTATGCAAGTGCATGATGGATAGAATATGTCCAGTTCTTCTCGGTCTGTTCCATAGGTCATTACTGTTTTGTTTGTTCCTGTCCCTCTGGAATTACTCATTCATCAGTACAAGGATGGTCTTTGACAGGAAACTAGATTCAGATTGTTTAAGCCAAAACTAAAAACAGTTTTCTGTTGTGTATTTCAGTATTTTGTGCAAAAGAACTGCTCGTGTCTTTTTATGCTACAACCATGGGTCTTTTTTGTTCAGCCTAGTGATCTTGCCTTGCATATCATAACGAGAAGCGTGTTTAGGACTCCAATAAATACACTAGACATGGTATATAGCATTTGCAGTTGTGGTGATGAAATAAGGCTATTGCTTTTATAAATCTCAGTATTCAGGAGTACATATGAATAATTCAGTCCGGAGCCTAAGATCTTCATATATTGCCACCTGCTCATTATTCAGAATTCTCATTATAGCCTGCTGTTGCCCTAGCAACATTCTGAAAATTAGTACTGCATCTATGAGAAAGCTTTTGTTTATCTAGCAAAGCCCACCATCCAATCTGTAATATTGCAGGATGCTTCTCAAGTGGATACTCTAGGCCTCAGCCCCGGTTGTTTAAAAAAAATAATCTCTTATGTGGCATTAATTGAAGATTGTTTGTTTATGTTGTTTTTTTAACCATAGATATTAAATATGGTGATTTAAGTTAGTCTCCTTAGTGCCTGATAATGCTTTTGCATGATTCAATTGACTAGAGATGCTTTCCTTTATAGATATGCAAGAAAGTAACAATCCTGTGTTGACTGCTGGTGTTCTTCCCAGGGTCCTTCATTCCCTCTTCTCCCCTGCTTTTTCTTCCCTCTGTCTCTTGACTTCTGCATGTGAAGTCAGAGCTTGTTTAACCTTGAGGGCTCTGCGACATAAAAAGATAGATCTGTGCTCATGAACTTAACAGTAGCTGAACGTGGAGCATGGATCAAGAGGTGGTGGTGTTTATAGTACAATCCGTGAATCCGCTGTTGTGACTAAAGGAACTTATCTCAACTTGCTCTCGCTGTTTCGAGTGAAATATGCTCCCTTCTCTCACAAGATATACCCACAGAATCTCCTTCTGGAGCAAACGAAGGGGCAGAGCTGAGATATTTGATGGTTTTGTTTTTGTTTTTCTTGAAAGGAAAAATAAATTGAAACAATATTAGAAACACCCAACTTTCCGAATCCTCTCCCTTGGCACAAAGCAAAAGAAAGCTGCCATCTTTCCCCCAACTTTTATTTGCAGTTCAGATCTTTGTTGCATGTTGTATTGGACTTATTTGGTTCAACTCCTCAGTTGCTCATTCGGTTCTGAATCTGCAGAAAGGAATCTGTACCTTCTCTGAAAGGAATTTTCACTCTTGGTTTATCTGACCTATTGATTTGCGCATTCTAAGATCTGACAGCAAAGAGGACTTGTACTAAATTAGCACTTCAGAAAAATAGGATTTGCCCTGACATAAAGGCCTCAGTTTAAATGAACACATTTCATAGTGTTTTCCCTCCAAAGCACTTAAGGGGTGGAGGCTGATGAGAAGTAAGCTGCTTTTCCTCATCTTAGCTGCAGCCTCCCCTTTCCTAGCGTTAGGCACCTGGCATTGAATCCCTGTTTCTGTGTTCACAGGTGTTTAGAATTCTTTAGGGGCGATAACACAGCAACTTAACGTGAGCTTTCCAAACATCTTTGTTTTTCTGCAGATATGAGAGCGGGCTTATGGTTTGGTTTTTGATGTTTCACGGGTAAATGTTGTTATTTGGGAACTTCTGTTTCAGCTCTCCCTTTGCGGAAGATAACACTGATTTAGAATTAGCAACTTCTCATAGGTCTCTATGTTTACTTCTTCAGTCTTCACAAAACTGCTGGTCATTGTATCTTTTCAGTAGAAAGGGTAAATCCATAGTTTTATTTGTAGCTTAATAATGGTTTCCCTCCCTGTACTCGCTCTCCTCGATATTCCCCCCCTCCACTCACACCATCAGCAATGCAATATGTTGGGCAGGCATTTTGTAGAGCAAGCATGAAGGCTGTGAAAGGGTTATATCCTTTTTTAGAAGTAACACAATGAATGAGAATGTCCAGTAATGGGAAAAGCCGGGGGCAACATGAAGGATTAAGTAATACACAGCAGCTGTGTACCCCACATTGCATATATAAAGACCTCATTTTCCCTTTCATTCGTTCTTGTTGCTAAAAGCAAACATCACAGCCAGTTAAAGCTCTGCAGTTTGTTAGCCATGTGTCTCTTTCTCCAGGACTTTGCTCCTCTCCTTTTCTGTCCTGAAAATGTAAAGGCGTAGAGATCTTTCTGCGAGCGTTTTGCAGGAAAGCAGAGGTAGAGTCCTTCTGCATTATGTGCAGGATGGAATTATATAATTTTTTGTGAGTATACAAATAAAAACCAGTAATTAATGATAATTTCCCCTGACAATAGTACAGCCAACCTAGGGAGTATTTCATTTGTCAGGAGAATGATTCTGAAGTGGCTCTCTGTGTAGTGTATCTTTTGCTCTTGGGCAAGCCTAGAGACTCATTCCTTCTTTATTAAGTATGTGATTGCTTTCTAGTCAGCCTTTCATTTATCTCTCAAATATCTCTCCTGTGTGTTTGATGTGTGGTATTGCTTTGAAATTTAAATTGAATTGGAACTTTATATTCGCATATCTCTTTCTGTGCTTATTCTGTTAGATAGTTTTCTGCAAATGTAATTATGTGCGTTTGACAACAGATAAAGTTTCATGAGCATGCTCTGAGTTGAAGATCAGTTAAGGTTCTGATGTTCCTGTAAACTAGCCCTGTGCTCCAGTACCTCTTTCCAGGATGTGAGTTGTTACTTAATCTAAGTGTATTGCTTCAGTATCTTTTCTTGTTTGAGAGAAACATTAACACATTCACTTCAAATTATTTTCCCACTTCACATTAATGAGTTATTTCTGTATTCTTTTACATGCAGTTGTATTTGGCATAATCTCTGTAAGAGACATTCATAGAGCTGTAGACACAACAACAAATGAGCATCTATACAGTACGTTTCTTAGGCAGGACTATTTTGGGTAGTTATTGTTCCTTCTCCAAATCCTTGTTTCTATTTTAATAAGAAGCAGAGATGCCCTGAAGACTATTCCAGTACCAAGCTAAAAATTATTTCTCATCTTTTAAGGACAACTTGAATTGTTGTAGGCATTTCTCATTTTCTTGTGGTTTTAACGTAGTGTCCGTGAAGGAATCTCTCTGAAGGGATTAAAAGTGTTGTCCATTGGCAGTTATAATAACATTATGACACCTGTGTTTGGACATGTTCCGCCATAGACTGCCTCTGTTTTTCTTTTTTTCCTATTTTTCCGCACTCTTTCTTCCTTTCCCACTCTTAGCAGCCTTATCCAATCTCCCACTTCCATGAAATGGACGACTAAAGCTACAGATCCCACACCAGTCTGTATGGAGCAGCGACTGCAAGGGGAAGTGCGACCTGGAGGGAAGCTGAACAAGAAGGGGCTCAAATTCACTCTTGTACAACAATGAATTAGAAAAGATCCTGAATATTAAGCTAACATTTTACTCCTACTTAATGTAGTTTATGCCTCTTTTCACCCATTTTGAAATTTCAATAAACAAAATGTATTTTTTTTAATTGACATTCCCATCAGTTTGTTTTCATTACAACATGAGAAAGAAACCTCTTAGTAGGTTACATCTAATGGAAACTCGCTACAGACAGTTTTGGGGAATATTGTACCAATTGTCACATTGTGTTGATGTGTTCCTATGTTTTTAAGTTTTTGTTTAGATGAATGTGGTTTTAAAGGTAGGCAGCTTTATTATGTTGTTTCCTAGTATGATTTTCTAAATTAATGATTTGTCCTACCTCTATATGTTATTGAATGCGCTGCTAAAGGATTAATGTTTAGGAGGTGGGCAGTTTTAAAACTTTGATTTGTTACTAACTGGCATTTGTAGTGAGCAGATCTTTTAAGCTGTCAAATAACACGTGTGTCCCTGATTTTGTGTAGGAAAGGAACCATCGCATAGATGAGCATGTTGGTATTCGCCTGTGGGAAATTGAATGGCACTCTGTTGTTGTTTGCTGTTGGGTTTTGTGTGCTTTTTCTTTTGTTCTCTGAATCTTCCTTCTACACTTTGTGAGAATAGGCCATCGTGGTAATTCACAGTGTCTGTGACTCTTGTTCTGGTGGGAGGTGGAAAATGCCTGCTATTGGGAGCTTCACAGCTTGTTGGATTACCAAACTCCTTTTGTAATCTGTAGCATCCCTGGCCCTAAGCAGAGTCGTTCTGGCCTATGAACTTGGAGTCCACTGCTTCCGCTGTCTTCTGTTGAAACTTGTGACTCTTGCAGAGGCCCTTTTTATTCTCTGTTCTCATATCTATAAATACCAAAGGAAAAAATGTGAACTTACATATTCCAAGTATATAACTTAATTCTGTATTAAAATTGGGAGCTGCCGTGTTCAGTTTGGATGCCTGTTTTCCAAACGTTTGTATCTTTCTGAAGGTTTGCATCTTTCAAGAGAGCTGCTGTTTGAAGGATATCTGTTGAAAGCAGCAATGCTTTGGCTCATTTATTTAAAATACCTTTATCAAAATATTGTTGAAAAATATCAATCCTGATATTTTGAAGTCGATGTTATGTGTTGAAACAGAAGAGGGATAGAAAGTGAGGGGCTGGGGTTTGTTTTCAGCAGGAGATGGCTTGATGTTGGTGTGGGGTGTGGGTACAGAGCTGTGAACACCTCTGCAGTGGAGCTCCCAGAGTAGAAGCAGTGTAAGAGCCAGGAGGTGGCATGTGCTGTCAGTTAGGTCTCCGAACGATGTTTGCTAAGCCAGCCAAATCTTTGTCAGCATAGTTGTATCTGTAGAGATTTTGCTGGTACAGCAATGTCATGTGAGAAGGGCATTCATTTCACCTCGCAGGCCAACAGAACAATGTTAGCAAAATTAAAGGCAATTTAGTTGCCTTTCGCAAGCATTTCTAGTAGCTTTTTCCTCTTGAGACAAGCATGCTGTTCAGCGAGAGGCTTAGTTATTCAGTGCTTATTTTCCTCTGGCCTAATGCTTTTCTATTTCTGAAGTATATGGTTTTTGAGAGGTTAATTCTATAATGTTCAGGCTAAAATGGCTTTTGTCTGCTACTCTAAGCTGACCTTTGCAGTTGTTTTCCTGTGAGACAATGATAGCAAAAACAGTTTCAGTATCTGGCTTGAAGGCTGTTTCCAAAAATGTTTCTTTCCCTCTGTCTCCCTCTTCAGCCCAAAAGTAAAGGTGGGAGCAGAACAGTTCCTGATGTTGTTACAGTTTTAAGTATCTGGGATAGGCTGCTTAATATTACTGCTGCCGTTAGAGTGGACCAGCCACTGAGTTGTTTTGTAACACATTTTCATCCAACATAGATTGTTCAAAGCTAGAATTGTAATTTTGTAAGGAGCTCTAAACACATGGACTGAACTTTGGTCAGGCAGTATCATGGTATGCCCTCTCCTTTCTTTTTCAAAAATGATTTTGATGGTCAGAATTACTTCTATTAAAAATGCATGTTTTCACACCATGCAAAAACACCTGAAGCCTGCTGGATTTAGAAGCTGCCTGGCAGAACCTTTTTGTTGCCTTATGCAGTAGCGGTGCTTGAATTATGAGGACTGTTTCCCACACCATGAGGAACCCAGACAAAATTGTTTACATCCTTGGATGTACTTTGCTCTGATTGTATCCTAACAATCCAAAATGAAGTCCAAGAAGAGAACTAATAAGAGAACAGCAGTGCTGCATGCAGAGGGATCCCACTCTGGCTTACTGCTGAGGATCCAGTGCTCAACATAACTGCAGCACTGTATGGTGCCAGTCTTTGCAGATGTCAGTCTTTTTCTAGGATGGAATTTTTAAGTTTATAAGTGAAGGGTCACGTTAGCCTTGCTAGTTGCTAAATTCCTTATTCTCCTGTACACAGCTATATTCCTCAACGCGTTAACTTGACATTCTTTTACCACTGTCGGCCAGCTGTTGTTCAGTATTACTCAGAATAATAATTACAAAAAAGTCAATAGTGGAGCCACTGAAGGTCTGTGTGAGCTTTGACACCACTGAGGAGGCGTATTTAAGATGTAAAAACATTCTCCCAGCTTTTGCTGTTGTATTAGCACCCTTCTGGCAGAGGTTAATTTTGAAGAGGCAGAGTAGCTCCATGTCATTCTTTTATATTCCCATCCATCATCTTGCTGTTTTTTGGAAAATCTGGTTAGTAAGTAGCTTACTTCTTATTTGATTCAATTAGTGTCTTCTAATGCTAATGCAATAAATAGCATTCCAATGTTAACTCTGTACAAGGTTTAAAAAAACAAACTGTAGAGTGTAGTATTGGGAAAAGTATTTATCTGTCAATCGTATGTATTAAGGTCAGTGAATCATGGATTCATTTCTACAGCATTTTTTTAGTACATAAATATAAACAATCAACTTGTTTTTTGATTCACACTTTCAAAAAAATGGAGGATGTTCTTATTCAAATGCTGCACTATTAGTCATTTCTGCATATCATTGTTGAATAAGGAGCCCAACATTCCTTGCTTCTTTTTAAATCATTTGATGGTTCTCAACCTTAGAACATAGGAGATCATGTAGGAAGTATGTGCAGAATTACTTGTTGGCTGTCTGGAAGATGGGAGCAGCTGGCTGTCAACAATTCCAATTTCTTTATTTGATAAATGTACACATTTGCTTTGAATTTTATGCTAAATGTTAGTTATTAGGTCAACTGCTGTGTTTTCATAAAATCTGTGCAGTGAATTCAAAAAGCCTTTGAACCCATGGACTGCAGTGGTAAAGCTGTGAGAGAAGGAGAGCAAAACATGGATTGCAGAGCCTGCCCTGTTGCTCTCAGAGCATCTGTGAGCGTTGCCTGCCCTGTTGGCAGGAGGGAGAATTGTGGCTCCCGCTGCAATCCTTTACTCTCCAAGTTGGGAGCTTCAGGATTATATCTTTTTGATTATTTTCCTTTCCGTTTATTCTTTCTGTTCTCCTTTCTGCTTTCTGCCCCTCTCCTAGGGAGAATTTCCCAGAAGGGACTTAGTCTGCTCCTAAGGCAGGTGCCAGTCATCTTGCCTGTTGTCTTGGGAATCATCAACTGACTGTTGGTTAATAGATGGTTGGTTTTGTTTTTATCCAAAAATATTAATCTACATCTCCACATAGATAATTGCACTGATGCTATTGAACAGTGTCCTTAATTGACCACTGTGGTACTGCTGACACAAAACTTGCCTCTATAAAAGGAGGGAGGAGCAGTTCTCTCTCTGTTCCTTTTGTTGCTAACTTGATGCAGACTAGCACGAGTAACAACTCCTCTGTGCACCACTGTAACTCAGTAGCCAGCAAAATCTTACCCTAGCAAAAGAGCTTGATGGTTTTCAGTCACTTGCTGTTGAATCACAGCATGGAAAAGTTTAGCAGCCATGGGAGTTGGTGTAAAGGTGGAACTGTGCCCCAGCAGCATGGGCAGAAGTACAGGGAGAGAAAGGAAAAAAGACGACCTTCCCTTGGTAGCACCACTGAGTTTATTTGATGATTTACCTGCCCAAAGTATTAGTCTTACTGGCTAAAATTAAGTAGTTCCATGTTGAGTTTGTCCAACAACTTCAGAGATCTAAGCAGTAGCTAGAAGCAATAATTCTTTCAGTTATAGCTGTAATTTGTATTCTCATAAGAATGAGATAATTTTGATCAATATCTTTTTGCTTAAGGCATAAACATTTTTCCCTTTCATTCTAACAAAGAAACATTAGTGAGTCCTTTGTGTTTTTGGTTAGTCAGGCAGACGGATGTTTCTTCTACTCATACAAACCCTGAGGTTATGATGCTAACTTAAATATGTTTATATTGTATTTAAATTTTGCCTAAAATAATTGAGATGAAAAATATCTGGAAAAGCTCTTGTTGTATGGCAAGTCTTCTATTCTCTGTCTCTTTACTTCATCTGATGGTGAAGATGGTTCTCATAGCAGTGATGGGAGGAGTCCCGATTGCTGATCAGCAAAATTCTGTATGTTCATCTTACCCGGATTTCTTCTGCTGAAAGCCGTGGAGTCTTTGGAATTATGAAGTGTTCTCTGAGCACTTACAGGAAATGCAGACATACCAGGGAAAATCAATTTCTGTTTGTATGTGGAAAATGCACAGCAACTGTGTAGCAAAGGAATACACTTTCAACATACACATGAAAAGCTGGGGCAAATACCGGACTAGCTTCCTGCCTGTCTCTGTGCCTGAACGTTTGCAATTACTTTTTCCCAGCTGCTGTTGGTGTTGTATCTCACCTGTCTTTCCTAGGACTGCGAGCTGGTCTAGGATGGTCAGAAGCTCCCAGTCATTCCTGCCTCAGACTCTAATATGCTCTTTTCTACTTTTTTTTTCCTCCATACTGTTTAACATGAACTTGAGTGTCTGTCCTAAGGGATACAACACACAGGTAACTGAGTTCCAGCCTTTTCTACTCAGATAATACAGTTAAAGCAACTTCTGACTCCTGGGGATAAATGTAACTGTATAAACTAGAGCAACTGTTGGGCACTGAGACAAGGTAAACAATTGCACGCTGTTTGGAGATTTTCAAATCACTTGCAGCAATCCTAACTGGGAATTTAGTGCTGACTGTGATTTTGACTATCAGATTAGGGGATAAACTACTTAAAACTAACAAAAATGAGATAGATATTGTACACAGCAGCAGATATTCTTTAGACTTGTTGAAATAGCTGATGAGCATAAGCTTATTTAAGAAGTAAATTTTCATTTGCCCATTTTACTGGCAGTGTATCTGCTTTGTATGTTGAATGTAGATTTCAACCCCCCACACTTCTAATCCAATTTCCTGCCCTGTATTTGATGGATACCAGTTATTTTGTCAGCTGTGCTGTATTGTTGTTTATTTTTGATGTGTTTTTGGTTTTTTCACCATCATGATATCAATAATTGCTTCCAAGAAGAATGGAAAATCACCTTTTCTCTTCATCTTTTCAAAAGAATCAATTTCTTCCATCCTGGGCAGAGCAAAGCTTCCTATCTTTATCTTCATTGCCTAACAAGGAGCAGATAGGAGTCTTGATGCCTATTACAGAAATTGGATTAAGTTGAGTAGATCCTGTTCCCAGAAATATCCTCACTCATTACAAGTCAATTTAGCACTTTGCAAATGATGGTTTTCAAGTCAGAAACTGAAACAGAAGATCCAGTGGTTTTATGTGTGTCATGATTCTGTCATAAAATTCAGTAGTTTTGCTTAATGACTTCTTTTGATGTCTTTTTTAGTCACTTGCACTTTGGATTACAGAAAAGAAGGCAGTAAAAGCACAGCATTGATGTTTTTTTTATTTTTCTGACTGAAAAGTGTATGCCTTCCTTGCACAAGGCTTTCATCTCACAACCTATAACGGCAGTTTTCCCTCTGAAAAGGGGCACGTTCAGAACAATTGACTGGACTAAGTGATTACTGCTTTTCAGAAGGAGAAATGAAAGAATTTAGGTGATCTGTGGTATACTGTTATCTTGATGATGAAGAAGGGGAAGAGTGTGCATTTCAACTTATATGTTGTCTGGACTGTTCAGAAGGGTGTCTGTGGTCTGTTGCAGCGCATAAAAATACTTAAGTCTGTTTAATCCAACCTGTGTAATAATAGAAACTAGAATTGAATGATCTCAGCTATGAATTTGTCTGAATTATAAGGAACTTTGGTGGTGGGATGCTATCCAAGTAACTCACTCTTGTGGCTCACAAATCACAAGATTGCCCTATGGATTTCAGTGAATCCCTGGTGGGTTTTTTGTTTGTTTGTTTGTTTGTTTTTTAAGGAAAAATTAGGTAGGCCAAGATTCAGTTTTCTGTTTGTATCTGTTGCTGTTAATCTGAATCAGAGGCTAAATTGGCAGGCTTTAAATCTATCTGCAGTTGATAAATCTGTTCATAGCAATTGATAGGATTATTTGCAGTTAGGTTGCTTTAGAAAACAAGGATTTTTTTATGTACTAATCTTCTGGATTGCCAAAAGCAAGTGCATAGATCTTTGCAGTATGAGTTGCACTGAGGTGAATGCTGGTAACCCTTTTTGGTATATGTTTTTAAAATGGTGTTGCAAAGAGACCAAAGTGGACTTGGGAAAAGTAAAGAAATAAAGAACTTCCAATATGTATGGAGGCAATACTGATTACTGTCATTGCACTTGTGACCCGGGTAGTGTGTAGGAGGTAAATTAGACTTTAATTTCTGGGATTATATGTGCAACTGGATATAATCTTTTTTTCTTCAGCCTGTAATCTTTTAAAACACTTCTTCTAAATGTGATTTAAATGCTGTCAGTTAAACTGAAAAGCATCTGTATTCAAATTGTGTAAACGTCGAAGGTTTGTGTGAGCGCCTTCCTAAGTCTTAAATCACCATCTGGATTGTCTGGAAAACAAACTCAGCAACTCAACAGCTCCGCTTATCCTTCCCTGCGTTTCTGTCATCTTTTATTTCCAGCTTGTTCTTTCATCTCTAATCCTTTCCCCTCCATTAACGATTTGATGTTTTGAAAACACGGCCAGGCCTCTTTATTTTCCATGCTTCCTTAAGCCCAAGCATCTGTAGTATCTTGTATTTATCAAACTCTGTTGCTTGAGATCTGAAACTGATCTGTGGCTGGGGAACACGGTCTGTGTGTTGCCTCGCTCTGCACACCGCTGCCATCCGCTCAGTGGTGCTGAGGCACAAGTGCAGCTCGGATACTCGAGCGATGAGTGAGCGTGGATTAAGATCCATCCCTTAGCAGTTAAGGAGGAGAAGTGAAATGTCAAATGCTGTTTAAATGATCACTTAAAATCTTTCCTCGCCAAATCTCTTTTGCAGGGTGATGGCTTTTGGTTCTTTTTAGGGGGTGGTGAGGAGGCCAGGAATACAGTTTTTCATTTCATGCTTGTACAATGTGAAGTGCTGCCTTGGGCTGTTTTTACAGTCACCATTTTCCAGGATAAGGATTTAATATCTTATTATATACAAAGCAATTTGTTTACAAGCTGGTGAGACTTACTGTTGTGGAATGTGAAGTGTTTGCTTTCTTTTGTTTCGTTGTAAATCCTACTTGCCAACTTCAGTTCTGCAGGTAGTTGTTGAAACAGGATATGGCTTTTTCTCTTATAACGTAGAGTTCTGTATTTAGCTAGCTTCTGTGACATGAATTTATGTGAAACCAGTTGCAGAATGGTGATATTGACAAAGCAGTCGAACTGCTGAAAGGCTGGGCACTGTCACATGGCCACAGAAGATTGCTATTAATCTCATTCTAGCAATCTCGTAGCACACAGCATTTTTCACATCCCTTTGAGCTAAGATGCAGCATTGTGGGAGGCACTGAAGATCTTCAGGATATGTCTTTTGGCCCCATCTTCCTGCATGTACTGCAGCTCCTCGTGTTGAAAGGGGATGGCTTAGTGCGGATTCTGTACTTACATTGGTTGAAATTCTTCATAACCACAGAAGAAATGGCTCATTTGTTTCTCATTTCACTTTAAACGTTTGGATGTTTTTCACTTGTTGGTTTGTTTTCCTGAAACTGTTCTAATTATCCTGTTAGTCACACGGAAATTGAGTAGTTGAGCTGGGGTAACAGAAGGTATTCTTGGTGTTCACTGTCATTTGTACTGCTTTTATGATAAGCCCCGGAATAGTTGTGAGATATGTGTTTGGGGAACACAGTACAGAGATCCTGGTAAGCTTTATTTCAGCATGTCTTTCAGAGTTGAGCTGCAGTTCTTGGCTTTGGGATATTTCTGCCACATCCCTGGGGTACATTTTGTTTGGTATTTGATAGCTGTTGTTGCCTGCCCCTTCAAACACACACCCTTGTGGGTGGTGGCATTATTTCTTTCTCAGGAAGGCAAATCTGCAAAGAAGGAAGATGGAACTTTGTCGGTGTTCTAGAAATTTGTAAAACCTGATCAAGGGCACGTACTTGAGTTGAATAAAAGTATCTTCTACAATTCCAGATGCCTGAAATATAGATTATGTACTGTGCTTGTAGATTAACAACAATGAAGAGAGAATTGCTTATACTTAGAGGGTTTTCTGAGCTTTCATGGCCTGTTGCTCCTCCACACCTGCTGGGCTTCTTGTTAACTGTCTTTTTCAGACTTTGGGAAGATACCTTCTTGATAGGAATAGTTTCACTGGGATGCCAACAGAAAGCTTATTATGACTACTTTGTAACTCTGCAGCACTGAAATGCAAGTCTGATGAAAACTATTACTGCTGCTACAGGCAAAGCAAGTAGCATGAATACATGTGAGAAACGTGCTTTTTTTCTTTAAATGGATATTCAAGTTTTTGGATTGGTCACACCCCTCCCTACCCCTAAATAAAATCATTGTGTGTTTCAGTTGTCAATACTTTTAATGTGTTTATTTATTTAGGCGTTTGAAAGGGATGTTCTTGCTGATTCAAGACAACATCGTTCTGTCCGGGACTTTACACTGGGGATAAGGACATGGGACTCCTGCCAGATTCCAGATGGTTCATTACAACTGACATCTTCGTTGACAACTGTGAAAAGGAACTTTGGATTATTCTATTTTATTTTTGTGGGAAACCACAATCCCCAAACTGTAGGACACATCAGGTAATAAATCCAAATACTTACTTAGACTTTTCTGTACATTATTTGAAGGCTTGAAGCGTGTAGAACGTAGTGTTTGTTTTCTTAAAGAAATTGAATATTCTTGGTTTTACATCTTCTACTCCAATTAAGTAATGGGAATAAATTATATTTAGTATTTCGTTGGGAAAATTAGAGTGGTTCCATTATTGGCTCTAATCATTAGAGTTCTCTTTATATAATTGATCGTTACTAATAACTGTTGATAATTTTCATAGTAATTGCTGTTTCTGTCTATCTTTACTTCTGAGAGAGTATTTAATTTAACATCAAGGCTATTTTCACTACATGTAATGTGTAAGAGAGCTCCTGCATTTGGAACCTGTCCCATTGTTTACTGACAATTAGAAAGCTTAAAATTTCAATGAAACTCATCTGTGTTTGCACGCTTGGTTCATTGTAATTTATCTACTTACTCTCAACTCTTTATGTGTAATTCTTTCTTCCTTTCAAATCAGTAAATCTCTCCTTGTTTCTATTGGAACCTAACTTGATTTGGAGCATTGGAATGCTTAAGAAATTTGTTTTTAAAATACAGAAAGGAAAATCTGCAAGTGTCATCCAACAGTGTGGTGCTTAGTTCTCTCATATAGAAAGTGTGGCATGATGTGCTTCTGATAGAAGTGGTAAAATGAAAAATGATCACTCCTTGCTTCTGATATGAGACAAGAAGAATGTAATAGGAAAGCAAATCTTCACAGCAAAATAACTTTATTTTGGATAGCTGCTTAGGTATGTGTATTTCTTTAAAAAAAAAAAAAAACAACTACTCAGTGATTCACTTTTTCTTTGTCCTGAAGGTTCCGTGTTTCTTGTAGAATTTTAAAATAATCTTTTCTAATGAGGATGTCTGATATTCTTACTGTAAAAGATGAAACTGATGCAATGAAGGGTTCAGAAGCTGAATTTAAAGATACAGATCCAGTTGAAAACCTTATAAAATCAGGAAGTCAAGAGCAGATTCAAGTGGAAAAGGATGAAAATTGCCCTGATAGCAAAAACAATATGCCGGTAAGAAGCTTTTTCTCTTTATTTTTCACTGATGTATTGTGTTAAATGAGTCTTTCTAATTGTGTTCTCATTTTTGTCATGATCTCCTTACATGTTGCTTTGACACAGATCAATAGAACTTTTGTTCACTTCTTTGTTTATGTTATATATATATATATATATAAAATAAACATATATATTTAACATAAACATATATATATATATAAAGGTCAGTCATTTTTGATTGATTTGGATAAGTGGTTTTCACAGGAACCAGACAGGTTGTCTGTTATTTATGTTTTCATGAGTGCACATGTGAAGCTAAGTCAAGGCTTTTCTATTATAGCAGAACAAGAGGAAAACTTGGCAGTTCAAACATCTTCAGCTGTTGCTGAATATTGTCTGTATTTCAGAGAATTTGCTGTATTGAGAATACACTATATAGAATAATAGGATTTGTTCAAGACACTGAAATATTGAGTGTTGGTAGTATGGATAAAGCACTACAGAACAGCTCAGCATGCCTACCCTGAACAGGAGTGGCCAACCCAGGGATTCTGAGCTATGGGTGGCTCAGGTTTAACTCTTACAGAATAGCTGTCCTGCATGAGGCTGAAGTAATCAGATGTCAGTGATCCAAGTCCTGGATATTAGAGGAATCAAATCAGCAATCTGGGTCCAGCTATTCTCCCAGCTATTCTCCCTGCATCAGTGGGGAGGGAAACAGTGAGTTTTCATCCCATCTTGGACGCAGCCAGTACTTATGCACCTTCCCTTTTCCTCAGTATTCCCCCACTTGACAGCTGTGGTGTGCAAGCTGTCAGGTTGGAAAGGTTAGGTTGTCCTAACAGGAAAGTAGGTATGTATAAATATATGATCTTTGCAAGGTAGGAGATACACCTACAGAAACTTGTGGCATCAAATTTTGAGTAAGATGTACAGGAGGTAAATACTGTGAAATCATCTTGTATTAAGAAAGTGAACACACCAGTGTTAGCACCAGTTAAGGACGTGTGGCAGCGTATTTGATACCTCTGAGATTCGTACTGTGTAAGCTCAGGAGCCCCAAAAGATGGGACTGTCGCATGGGATAAACTGGCTGACTCCTGGCTGAGGCCTAGAAAAAGAGTCAGATTTCTAAGAAGACATAGAAGCTTGTGTTGGAGAAGAAATTAACTTTCTATAAGAATTCTTCCATCTGTGGAAAAAAAAAAATATATATGGTAAAAATGGTGATGAGGGTATGGAGTATGCCAGTATTCTTTTGTGGGCTGCAAAAACAGGAGAGTGGCTTATTAGATTCCTGTTACTGAGAATTGAATAAAACTTTCTTTTGGGACTAGCTTTGTTCATGACTAGCAATTCAATATTCTGCTGAGTGAAGTAAGCCTTATCTGCTAGTTTTATTTGCTTCCAAATGAATCTTGTCAACTACTGTAATAACACAGTTCTACTCTTTAATATCTCCTGACTTTATTAAAGCTGGTATCAGTGTAAACAGATAGCTTTATGGAAAAATGAAGTCCTTAAAATGAAGTACTTTGCCTGTAACATATGAGAAGCAACTACTGAAACATGGGAAGATATTAAAGCTGGTAATCTCTTTAATCAGTGGAACGTTCCAGTAGTCATCACGAAAAATGAATGTGTGTGATTTCCAGCAGTTCAGTAACTTGGAAGAATCTCATTCACATTTTCTCATTCAACAAGTAGTGTAGAAGCTTATGAGGCTCAAGTGGCAGATTGTCTTTCTGCAAACAGGCATTCCTGCACAGAGAAATGAAACTGTCCGTGGTTACGAGCTTTGCTTTTACCTCTGGCTTCTTTGGCAGAGGTTTTGGTTGGTTGGTTTTGTTCTTGGGTGGCAGAGATAATTATGTAGCCTGCACATAGCATACACACCAGGAACTCTACAGCTATGTAAAGAAAACATCTTTTTGATGCAGACAGTTCTACTGTCTTTCACTTAGTATTAATGTGGGTGTTGTGTCCAGGAGTCTCCATCAGAACCAGAACACTGCCATTACATGAATGGTGTAATTAAAAATCAAGCTAGTTGTCTGAGAGCACTGATTTCAGGAGTAGTAGGGACACAGTCAGTTGTGACTGGAGCCTAGTGAGTGTAGGGCTTCACAACTGTGTGTAACTGCAGTCTGTAAAAGTTAATGTCACTTGTGCTATGGTAGCTGATAGTGCAAATATATATGTTACACATTTGCTTTCTAAGTTGCAATTTAATTTCTTTACAATCAAGTAAGAAACTAGCTACGATTGTTCCTAAACCTATCACAGTTTGTATGCTTCTGGGTCTCTGTAGTTTGAGTAACAGGCCATTATATTTTGACAAACAGCTTTCACTAAATTCTAGACTTTTGAGATGTTGTGCACTAGTAACCAATTTGCTGTCATGTACAATGGGAATGTGAAAAGTGTCTCATTAGAGTACAGGGGTATCTTTCCCAATCTTTTTAAGTAGTGTAAGAGTGGCACAGACCTCTTGTTTCTCTGTTCCTCAGCTGAGCTCTCTGAAGTCTTTCTTTGCCTCATTCTCAGCTGTCTTGGTCTCTTCAGATTTTAACCTGTCTTTGTTTCCAGAATGTGACTTACTGATTTTTAATAGGCCCATGATTGGATAGACTCTGTTCAGCTTTTGAACTGTTGAAAATGCTTCTGTAGCCAATGGTGAAACTATTTTTCCAATTTTGATCATTAGTCACCTTCTCCTGTGTCATGGAAAATTGCTGTCAGAACTCACCAGTGCAGGACAGCAAGTAACCATAGATCATGCTGTTTTTTTCTGTCATTGCAAAGCTATGTACAATCGTTAGGTAGGACTCTAACACTTAAGTGGTTTTAAAGTCAGTTTAGTAGAAAGGTAAAAACCTCTTTTGTTCAGGTCTGCCACGAGTGTCTGTCCTCTGAAATGTCCAAGCAGTAAATCAGAAATACACAGACCTTTTCTCAAGATTCTTCACGCTTCTGTGTTTGCCTTCTTGTGCCTGACCTGATTTTATCCAGTTTCTTTATAGCACAGAATGACAGAGGAAGGCATGTTAATGTGCCAGACCTTTACTTTGTATTTGGTGTAATTGAAGTGTGGGGTAGTTAGGAAAAAATTGTCAGCTACTTCCTCTGAAAGCCCCTGGTTGTATTTGACTGTATGTGTTTGGTAAGCGATCTTAACTTCCGTTTTTACTTTGCTGATTGCATTGTTTTAATTAGTTGGAAATGAAGCATAGTACTTCATCTCAACAGTTTTCTTCTTTAAGACAAAAAACTGATCAATGTTTTCATTATGCAATTTTTTTTTGTAACACTTGCTTTTAAGGTGTCTTGATATCCTGTCCAAAATTACTAATTATGGGGCATAAATATATTTTTAATCTTTCATTAACACAGTGTTTTCTCAGGTTGGTAAAACTCTTTCAGAGCTTTATAAAGTTGCCTAACTCACTATGAATTAGATACTCTAAAGCAGCTAAAAAATGTTTGGTTTTCACAAATGAGAATGTAAAGATGCAGTATAGGAGCAAAACTTAGGCAATACAGGAATTGGAGCAGAACTAAAAATTCATGGAGCTACAACATGTTCCTGTCCTGGAACTCCAATGGCGATGTGATTATTCTCCGCTGCTCCAGTTTTGTACAAGTAAGGATCTGGGTCCAATCATCTTGCATATGCATAGTATGCAACTATGCATACTTTTAGCAGAGCTGATAGAAGGACAGAATGTTTTTCAGACACCAACAAGGCTGTCTCTATTGTTGAAGGTATAGGAAAAGCTGAACTGTCTTTGCTCAAAATCTCAGCAAGCTCTTTTTTTTCTTTTAAAGAGGTAGCAGTTCAGTTTGCTTTCAGTGCAGCTATTTAAAGTCCTTTACACAGTAAGTGAGCAATATTTAAATGAGAAGCCCTTCTGCTCTTCACTGAAGCTGGGGCAAGAAAGACACTTGATACTTGAGGAAAGTGACAGAAAATAGCTGTTCTTCTTTCATAGCTTTTCATAAAATGGAATATTGTCCGTTAAACAAGATCTGAAATGGTGTTATGGATGTTATTTTTCACATACAAATATTAGGCTTACTCTTAGTGAAACCAGTTCTATTAAAGGCTTGTATATTCATCAGTTTGAGTTGCAGAGTGAAACCAGTACTTAAACTATGTTACAGCACTGTGAGTGCCTCTGTGCCTGCATAGCTATCATTGGAGTTTGTTCAAACTCTGCTGTTAAAAACCTGTCAAACAAAAGGAGACTGAGAGGGGACCTGATCCAGGTCTATAAATATCTAAGGTGTGGGGGGCAGAATGGCGAGGCCGGACTCTTTTC